>NC_062518.1:28663296-28773296 GCF_022655615.1 Tachysurus fulvidraco | reverse complement strand
AATAGAACAAAAAGGCACTACTTTCATCATCCTACCCTCACTTGCATGATTTAATCAGAAAGCAATGAACACTGTTCAGATTAGCAGTGCAATGGTAGTAGAACTCATTCTATTTTAAGCACTGCTTCCTCTTTCGCTGTTTGCAGCTTTGAGTCCCCATGGTAACAAAGCCGAGGCGTTACCAAAGGAGACAAGCGGCCCTCAGTGCATTTTCATCCTGACTGGGGGTCCCTAGAGTTTCAGGGCGTGAGCCAATCAATTCACAGCTGAATGCAGAAGGAAATTAAGAGACACATCATCATCGATGTGTGTGTGTGTGTGTGTGTGTGTGTGTGTGTGTGTGTGTGTGTGTGTGTGTGTGTGTGTTGGGGGGCAGGGTTTTAGTCAAATATCTCCTTACTGATAGGAATATGTGACCGTTTTGGCAGCACCTATAAAGAAATGTGCTTTTTTTTTTTTTTTTAGCTGAAATGCATTTTGTTTCAAATATAAGATTTGATTCTTTTGTGTTATTTATATTTTAAAACCTTCAACGGCTTGTTGGGTTTAGATTTAGTTATAGGCATAGCATTGTTTATCTACTAAAACATATGGGAATAAAGATACAAAGATCATCTCTAATCTCAACAATCTATCTAAGAAAGAATTTTTTATTTTATTTCTCATGTTTTTGGACTACCCTTCCTTGGGATTAATTATCTGTTATGTCAATAAACCATGTTAAAAGTAAAACTGAAACAGGGATAAATAATGAATCTTTAGTCACACCCAAATATACAGTAAAAAAAAAAATCCACCTACATTGATGATCTTATTCATCACCTGAGTACATGGCTCGTGAGCAAACAGACCAACACACACACACACACACACACACACACACACTTTACTGTTTGAAAGTTCTTTCACAAAAAAAGAAGATTTTGTTCTTTAATTATTGTCCGTGCTGACAACTAAAATAAGGGGCTTGTTTAGAACAGGGATTAAAGTTAATCTGGTGGTTGTATTAAGACCCGCCCACTTCTGTGCTCCTGTGCTCTTCTTGGCTGCCGTCTGTTTAATTGATGATTTCAGCCAAAAGAAAACAGTCCCACTTGTACAGGATAAAAATGGCACAGCAGAAAAGTGGCTCATCAGCTACAAATATAATGAATCACAGTCATATTTTTTCCCATCAAGCAGCCAAGGGAAAGAAGCTCAGCAAAAGCAAGCGATACATTTTTAAAATATTTATTTCTAAATTACCATCAGATGTGGTTTAGTGTGGTACAGATACAACATTGTGCAGCACAAAAGACACAGTTCGGATCTATTCACCGTAACAACACTTTCTGTATGAATACTTAAAAGCACTGAGATATCCAAAAGAAAGGCATGAATTTAATTACATGCATAATTCGAGGTACTGTATGTGTAAGACCTCCCACTTTGCCACTGTATGACTTTATACTCTGTTTATACTTGAATATTTTTTTCCTTTGCTTATTTTATTTTAGCTACTTTTTCCCACTATATACAAAAAAAAACATTGTAGGTTGAATTTTATTGAATATCGATGTAAAGCTCATTATGTACATGACAATAAACTTTAGTAGTCCAAGTATTTATATACTGTATATAATCAAATTCACAATCTATACCAGAACTGCTTTTTATTTGTTTTTGTTTTAATGTTCTTCATTTTTCATTCACAAATTATACATTTGTGAACCAGAAACCCTGATGAACCATTTTCTACCTAATGTGTCTGACAAAGCAAGCTTTCTGACTGTCAGCTTCATCCTCATGACTTTCAAGCTTAGAATAAAAATAAAAATTGAGTGTTTTGCACAATTTCTTTTGTTTCAGCTTTGCATGATCCCAGTCCTGGTTTACACACCTAGTCTCAAAAAAATACAGAAAAACAGCATCTTCTATTCATATATGTACGAATATATTTATGTAGAACACATATGTTCAAGCTGATTAACACTAACAGACTCTGCTTATGACTCAAGGTTTGAGTCCAGCATGGTGCCATGATTACAAATTCAAAATGTCCTCTATGACATGTAAGTTAGCTGTATGTTAGCCTTACCTGGACAGCTGCTCGATTCCCGGTCCGTCCACTCATGTGTGTTTGTGAACAAGTGCAGTTCTCTGAGCAATATCCAGACACAAAAGAATGACAGTAGGAAAGAATTGAGGGAGAGGGCAGACAGAGCCACAGCAAGCGAAGGCCATACAGGCGGTCACTGCAAGTCGAGTGGATTACTGTTCATCAGACTGGAGGTATTAGCATGGGGTGTTATCTCACTCTCTCTCTCACACACACACACACAGATGCTACTGAAATAGCTTACAGGATTAAGCAGCCAGATATACATGTAGTGAAGTCTTTTCATCTGATCCAGAATAAGACTCAGAATCAGTGTGCACAAAGGGACGTCCCTAAAAAATCCCTAGCACAGAATTTCAGCACTGATGCCGTGTTTGTAAATGTATGTGCATATCTGATATTTGTGTTTGTGTGTTAGAGTGTAATGGTGTTAAATCTAGGAGAGATAAGAATGATTATCAGAAAAATGGCATATGTGAGCAACCTGTTGTTTATTTTTCTAGAATATCACACAGATACCATTTTTAATTCAGCGCACACCACTATGTTTTATTCCTCTTATATGACAGTACTGACAAATCATAATCGCTTAATCAGTTTATAGTTACAGTTAATCTTGCGGAACATTCAAGAAACAAGTTACTGGCTCTTATTTTATGTTATAGCAGCTACAAACAGTCCTTTCTTCTCCAGTCCTCATATTCGGATAACTTTCCCCCTTCGCCTAAGACACTCTGTTCACAAGACAGAAAAAAGGCCTAGCCCAAAACTAATAGATCCCTAACTGAGGTGCATTTGGAGCACGTCATGGACATGGACAATCTCAAACATGAGTCAATTTAGATACACATTACACATTTAACCAGACACAATCAGGCAGTGAATCGATAACATTCAGAGTCGACTGGAACGGTTCTCTTGAGATTTATAGTTTAATATGCATTTCTTGGACATATGTCATGACCCACAGTCACTCTTTATACCATATATGAAAAGGGATGTAACAGACAGATGTGTATATACAGTACTGTTCTGAATTAAGGTTTTAATTCACAAAGTTGGGTCTTGGCTCTGATTCATGAAATAAACATACCGCTACTAATATGTTACAAAATGTTTCAAATCTACATCCTAACAAGCTGTGAAATAGATGTCTAGACTAACTAGATTCCTAGTAAACTCAATACGGCATCCCAATTTAGTGTGATTATCCTTAGTTCTTTATATAAATATAAATGGCACACAAAACTGTGTCTCAGCAGTGTTTTATTAATTTATTTTAGAAAATATATGAATGCTTGGAAAATCAACTATATATAATATTAAGATACATTTATACTGACTGTGCATGTGATAGACACAGGCAGGAATTGAACCCTACAGTATAGAGCTCTGCAATTGTGGTAACCTTGATCGATCGATCGATAGATAGATTTAATGCTTCCCATAATGCTTCCCTTTAAGGATACAAGAAAAACCCCAAGCCTGTAGAAATATAGAAAGAGATATAGACAGTACCTTGATCAGGACAGGTATGTATAAAAAATTGAGTACATTATTTCTCCATATCGCTGTACAGTCAACTCCTGGGGAAGGCAATAGGCATGGTTCACTGAGCACAAATGGTTTAATCAATGAACTCCATCATCATGTGTCTAACAAGTGCAAGCTTACTTGATGCAGTAGAATAAAACTGAATGGGTCACCTAGGACTCTTTAAACTAAGCATGTCAAACTGCAGCTAATCTGTGAACTCCACACGAATAAACTTGATAATAGAAGTTAATGCCGTGCTATTTTCGGCTGCTTGGAAGGACAGGCGTGAGTGGGAGTTGTTTTAAAAAGCATTAGTGCAGGTTGCCAAACGGACACCTAAATGCAAGTACTATTTAGTGTTCATCTATAGTTTACACTAATTGCACCCTGACAGCTAACTTTATCTAACATCTGCTACTAAAATATCATGTCTCCAGATTCACAATAGCAAAATAAAGAGAGAATGAAGTGTAGGTCTAAAGACAGTGACAAAGTGTGTGTGTGTGTGTGTGTGTGTGTGTGTGTGTGTGTGTGTGTGTGTGTGTGTGTGTGTGTGTGTGTGTGTGTGTGTGAGAGAGAGAGAGAGAGAGAGAGGGTTTGTTTTTACCCAGAGTTTAATGTGGGTAAAAATACATTGACTTAAATTTCTAAGCTACACATTTAGTATGTATTATCATTATCAGTTGTACCAGTCTATCACTTGAAAACAAAAAACCAATACACCTCTTGCACGTATCTGTGTTGAATTTCATCAAGCTTTTCATGGTTCCATGGGGTTTGGAAAATAAGAAACTTTGGGTTTATTAGGGGCAGCTGTGTCCTCTACATCTTAAAGTAATCACCTGTCTATGAGCTTCCATCCCTGAAAATAAGCATCAGTTAGCTTTTCATAAATATTTACACCTCTGTAGAACAGCTGTAGTCCCAATTTCCCTTCCCGGTCGTTAGACACAAGTAGCCACCCACAGTCCCCTATGACTTAAATGAATAATGCATCAATGGATGGGGGTAGACACATTATTCAAGAGGGCCTGAGGGTTTTCCGAAAGTGCAGGCGTGTGGCGCTGCTCATTAAGCCTGGATTTCATTTTCATATTTTCCATTTTGAGAGGTTTGACATTTTTCTATACATAAAATCTATACATAAAAAGCAGACAGTGAAAATAACAATTGAGCACCTTTCACACCAGCTAATTAACCTTATGATACATCAAGTTTTTTTCCATAATGCTCTGTAGTATCTGCTGATCATATAGACTAAAGATTCAGTGTACATTTCAGTGTAACAGCTGAGATGAAGGTGAGGTCTGACATCAAGTGAGTAAGTAGGCTTATACTGTAAATACTGACTGTCATGAAGTGTCAAGACTTTCAAGCATAAAGCCAAAGTATCAATCACTGTTCTGCAATCCACCTCAAACTATAAGGAAACTTTTCAGACATTTCAAAAAACAGAAATGTCAGAGAGCAGTGACAGCTTGTTCATAAGTCCTTATTTATCACTCCAGACATTTTAAATTCCACTGAAATAATGATCACTTTCGCAGCCAGATGTTTTTTTAAAATATTGCTATTGGATAGCTATAAGCCTGTTTTTCAATGATTCACAGAGTTATTATTATACATAGTGGTCAGAAATTTGGATTTTACAAAGAGTTAATAAACAGTCTATATCCATGGTAAATTTTTTACCTCATTACTTAAAATGAACACCAAGATGTCTCATGTGACATTATCACAACACTCATTCAGCCAAAGAACTCTTCCATTCACAGTTGGCAAACTGCTATAATTCGATGAATATTGTATCATCAATATTACACATAACAAAAAATTTGCAAGTTGAATCACAAATTTGGAAGATGCTGCAAAATCAAGGCTCTCTAGCTCATGTTGCCCTAAGTTCATGGAAGAAGCATTAGACAGGACAGTTAATGAAAGTGTTGCTTAATTGGATAATTTGAAATATACTTTGCAGCCAAAATTTTCTTTTTATATGCAGAAAATAATATTTGATATGAACAAAATATGTTCAAGAGTAAACAAAAGAGTAATTTTTTTTCTTTTCGAATGCCTTTTCAAATTTATTCTTTTCAAATATTTATAATCAATATTTCACATACATAAATTATTTATGTATGTGAAATACACGTTTTATTAAACACAATCAAACAAAGGTACATTGAAACTGCTCAAAACTAGCTATTAGACTGCATGCTGGATAACTGTTGATGCCTATTAGCGGGTTACTCCAAGCAGGTTTCTCCTGTTGGAGAGGGAACGTCTTTGTGAATAATCTGTGCTAATTTCATTAAAGCAATATGGCAAAGTTGAACTAAAGTGGACAAGACAGTGTGGCATTGTATGAGTCCGAAAACAACAATGCGTGAAGACAGCATGAGGCTGCAAAGAGGTAGAAATGCCTCAGAAAGATCTTCCATCAGCATCAAAAGAACATTGATAGAATCTCAACAAAGCTTTTCAGATGGGAAATAACACAGTGTCCAGTGTTTCAGCTGTCTGACATTTTAAGAAAGAGAAACCAGGGTTCAGCTCATAGTTGGATCATTATATACACTGACACACACAGTCAATAGCTTTCTTGTTTCTCTGGAAGCGTCTGAGGACTCCACTCACTTTCTCACACTCTCTTCCCTGTGTGTCATGCATATACAGAAAAATCCACAAATTCCAAGAAAAAGCCATAAATATGAAATGCATTCAAATACCAACACTGTCTAATAGAAGAATTAAACAACCGAAATGACAGTAGCTCTAATTCCTCAGGATGTCGAGTAAAACCCTGTTCACCGCAGAGATCCTTCATAACATATGAATTCCATTGATAGCTCATGCACACCATCACAACACGCCCAGTAACAAAGGGAATCTGATAAAGGTTTCTTTTGGCTATTCTTGCTGTTAGTTGCATTTTAGATAAAAACAAAGCTGTCACAGGGCTCTGGAGTAATTAATCACAATTAGCCAACAATACACCACTCTGACAGGAGCAGTAGGCGCAAATGCAGTTCACTCTGTTGCAAATGTAACATGCTCGTTCCCAAAATAAGACAAGCTGTGTTACATGCTATGGCATCATTAGAATTAATTAATCATTTATTATCCACACACTGCAGCGATTAAAAGAGAAAGACTGAAGCACTCTAATCAGTATGGAGTACTTAAAATGTAAAAATAAAAACAAAAAAACAAATTTTCGTCTTAAATTTTTAACGAATGATTTTGACTGTACCTATGCTAAAAGACCAAATTGTTAATACATTTCAGTACTGTATACAATAACATGTTTCCTCAGAGTTTTACTCATTTAAGAGCATCATCACTAAAAAGTGAGAGGTGTTGAATAAAACAATTACTTCTTTAAAAAATTAAGAGCATATTAGAATGATCCCCATCAAGCATTATGAAGACCATCTGGATACAAGGAAGGTACAGATCAAGACTCTATTCTCTTCTGGTAACTTGAGTGTGGAATAGATGGACTGTCTGGTATAGATGTCTAAATAAATGATTCTTCAAACCACATGTGAAGATCTACCTTTTCCTGCAATACTTATAATAGCACTTGTTAAAAATGTATACAAATCTGTAGCTTATAGTTTATCTATCTATCTATCTATCTATCTATCTATCTATCTATCTATCTATCTATCTATCTATCTATCTATCTATCTATCTATCTATAAATCACTTAAAAATACAACAACAATAATAATAATAATAATAATAATAATAATAATAATAATAATAATAATAATAATAATAATAATAATACTGTACTTTACTTGCTGTACTCCCTTCAGTTTTAGACTGAAGGTATTCTAAATCCATGACCTAATGAACCCGTATAAGGGTGTATTCATTGATAGCCACTTTAAAGCACTTCTGTAAGTCTCTCTGGGTGTCTGCCTAAATATAAATGGATATGTACAGTACAAGTAAATGTACATGTAAGAATTGTTTTTATAATCCTTTACTGAATTTCCAACTGCAAACCATCAAGCTTCTCTTTGGGCTGTTTGCTCTGTATTTGTCTTATTTGGTGTGAGAAAAAAAACTGAAGAAAAGTAGCAGAACAAATAGGATTGCTGGAACAAATGGTTTGTTTGCTGCTGCTGGCTCTGTAACTAGATTACAGATTACAGCTACCACTGTGAAGATGCAGCTTGCCTCATAACATTTGTATTATGGTCATAGAAGTGGTTTGTACCATTTTACATGGTATAAAATGTCTTCTTGTCCAGTTTACAAATGTTATGCATTTGTTAATAAACCTTTAATGAACACAGATATAAGAGAAAGGAAGAGAAACCGAAAACAAGGAGATATCATTAAAAAAATAACAGTTACGAGTAAAAGCACTGAGTGATGAGAAGCAGAACACGAGACTCCAGGCTCAGCAGGGAGATGTGTGAAGGAGCCAAAGTAATTAAACTATTGAAGGAATAGAAGAAAGAAAGGGAGAAGAGCTAGAAGCTAGAGAGCCTTCCGGATGTGGAATTGTAATAAATCAATTTAGGTAAGAGTTCCCAGTTCCTAGCATTCTTCATGAGATGATACTCTCTCTCTCTCTGTGTGTGTGTGTGTGTGTGTGTGTGTGTGTGTGTGTGTGTGTGTGTGTGTGTGTGTGTGTGTGTGTGTGTGTGTGTGTGTGTGTGTGTGTGAGAGTGAGAAAAAGAAAGAGAGAGATAGAGAGAGATAGAGAGAGAGAGAGAGAGAATAGTAACTAATATCTTGTTACTAACACAATAAAAATCCTGTGGAAAATTTTTGGGGAAGACCGAATGCAATAAAACTCGTGTGTGTGTGTGTGAGTGTGTGTGTGTGTGTGTGTGTGTGTGTGTGTGTGTGTGTGTGTGTGTGTGTGTGTGTGTGTGTGTGTGTGTGTGTGTGAGAGACATGTTATGTGAAGTGACAGTTTATCTTTGACTGTTATAACACAGGCCTAAATATAACACTTTATGATTGATGTAATCTCTTGTCTGAGATTAAAAAGTGTAAACAAATCTAATTCTATTAGACACGGATAACAATTTTTTTTTCATCTTTCTTCGTTACCCTTTCTCTCATTTACATGAACTATAAAGATTTCCTGAGATTTGAAAGGGAGCTTTCTGAATTTACTTGTGTGACTTTTATAATAAATAAATAAATAAATAAATAAATAAATAAATAAATAAATAAATAAATAAATAAATAAATAAATAAAAGTGTAACACACTGATTAGCTAGTGTCACTGTGACTGACAGGAACCAACACAGAGGGTAGAAATTGTGTAGCTAGAAATCTGAGGAAGATATTCAATGGTTACATCACAAGCATTATGTGTATATTTTTTTACACAACCAAACAACCAAGAAGCAGGGACACAAAACCACAGCTTGTTATTCAAAAGCCTGCAGCGTTGCACTGCTCTTCAAATACTGGCCTCTCGCCGTGCCAATCCATTCACTTATTCATATGCAATCTGAATTGAATAAAAAGAGATAAAAGAAAAGGAATGAACACATCTATAATGTCAGGGGGGACAGAAAGAGCCCTGTACATTTCAAAGGATCAAATAATTGCATTAGCATGAAAAGAACTTTCAAACATGAACATCAATGACACTTTCCAGATATCCAGCTCATTTAAGAAATACAGCGCTCACTTGTTGCTCTAATCCTAAGTGAAACTAAAAGACATTTATTGAGATATGGAGTACTGGGAAAAACAAATTGATAAAAAAAATCCGCTCTATATATATATATATATATAATATACAGTGTACTGTTTTAGTCCCATAAACAGTTTCTCATGACATGTGCAGTACCTAATTACTTTCTATAAAGATACAGTAAACACTCTGTACATCAATGAGTCTGAGTGTGTTATTAATTGAATACAAATCATATCACAACAAAACTACAGGCTAAAATACAATTTTACACACACAATTTCATACACACATGATATGCATGTAGTAACAGCTGATCACTAAATTATTAGGGACTATTAGACCCTTAGGATTCTATAAAGACCCATTTACTCCATTAAACTTCCTTATGTTACTTACCTGCAGGTTAAATGTTTCACATTCCATTCTGTCATGTTTGCATTCTTCACATCAACATATCACATTTTCATACCTCTTCTTAGTTCTTATTCTTTCTATTCATTTTTTCTGTAACTTCGTTTGTAGTTTATTTATGTGCACAGTCTAAGAGGAATAAAATATAGAATAAAAGTCTTTATTTTCTCACATGTACATTATAGCACAATGAAATTCTTTCTTTAGATATCACAACTTTGGAGATTGGGGTCAGAGCACAGGGTCAGCCATGATACAGCTCCCCTGGAATAGAGAGGGTTAAGGGACTTGCTCAAGGGCCCAACAGTGGCATCTTTGCAGTGCTGGGGCATAAACCCCAATCTTCCAAACAACAACCCAGAGCCTTAACCGCTTTAGTCACCACTGCCCCAGTGTCCAGGTTTTCATTTCAGTTAAAGCTGTATACTTTCCATAACTGTGTACTGTATGTGACAAATAAAAATCTTGAATGTAGGAACTTTTCATCTTAGGTTATACCTAAGAATAACTATAACCTCACAGCACACATCTGTTTTGAAAGCAGTTATTTATACTTAATTCTACAGCATCTGTTGTGTAGAGTGGATTTATTACGTCTTTAAACAGTGAATTAGAATTGACAGAGAAGGTTTCCTAACCAGAAAGATGAACAAAGAGAATTAGTCTTAATTTTAATAGAGATGAAAATTATGTGGGGAAAAACTGCAGAAATAAGAGTTTCACACAGGAATAAGTTAAACAAAGTTAAATGTAAATTTATCGGGACAACAAAACATCTCATTCTTTTGAGCTACAGTATTGAGTATACAGTTTACAGAATCATTTATTACCTTTCATTTGCTCTAAATCCCACATTACTCTGTTATTTTGTAAATAGATTCACAGCAATTCAGATTTAACAAATATTGACAAACGAGCCTGAGACGCTACCCATTTCCTTAGAAATTCACAAATATATCTCAGTTCTGCTTTAAAATTTTTTTCCAATAACTGATTTCATACTGTGAGTAAGCCTGTAAAAAAATGTATAGCCTCCATTAAAGAAGCAACCACTGCTTCTTGATGAATGCCACCTCATCCACACAAGCACACAGTCATAGAGAGTAATTTATCCTCAGTGTCAGACTTTGCACATCATTCCACCTGACGTTTTTATGGGTCATTTTTTTTGTTGCATTTCTTTCGGCAAAAATAATTCTGTGTCATTGATTATAAAGAAGAGAAAACAACCGTTAGACTGAAAGGCTGAATGCAGTAGAATTCAAGAATATTAACTGAGCCATTTACAACTGACAGCTTATTACATTTTGGCATAAATCTACAGTACACAAATCCCATTAGGTGTAACATTCAGCACGCAAACCAATATACAGCAGCAACAAAAGGATCTTTCAGCATACTGGAACTGAGCCTTTGGGGCAAGAATATTGTATAAACTCATTTCACTTCAGAAATTCAGGTCACTTCATGAGTTTTGAGTGGATTTCAGGACCAAATGTTACAGCTGATAATGTAAGGCCAGAGTGGCAAAATTCACTCACAGACAGACAGACAGACAGCAGACAGACAGACAGACAGACGGACAGACAGACAGGGCAGACAGACAGAAAGAAAGCAAGAAAGCAAGAAAGAAAGCAAGCAAGCAAGCTTTGGACAGACATAGAAATGCTTTCATATTCCATCAAACTGGATGATTTTCTGTTCTGGAATGTAGCAACATGATGGAGACACAGGTGCCATGGAAACTGAACAAACGAGAGAGAGACAGACAGAGAGAGGGAGAGAGAGAGAGAGAGAGCGAGCTTGGTGGGCTGTGGCACATCTCTTGTGAACATTTACGATCAATTTAAGCAGTGCTTGAATAGCCAGAGGAATGAGAGAGAGGTCAGAAGATAGAAACTGTCTGTATTGTGTCTACTGTATGTAATCTGACATTCAATCAATCACTCGCCACATTCAGTGCCATGATGCAATCACAATAAGCCAGATATAAAGCAAAATGTTCTCTAACAAATATGTGGTGTATGTGGTGAGTCAGAATTAAAAAAATATCATGCATAGTTTGCATCAAAATGTTGCGTTCCTCAACAAAGCATGATTGTGTTGCTTATATTAAACCTAATATAAAAAAGATTAATTGGTAGATTGAAGAACTACTAGACTGATTGTGATCCATTTATATCTTATTAATAACTAGTTTGAATCATAGCATTCGGTTTTAATCTGGGATTTGAAAGTTCGTTAAAATCGTGTTTTACAAAAACAAAAATTGTGGTAATGTTACTTAATTCAATCACGTGGAACTGACATACACATTTAGATTAGTGCAGTATATATAAGTATATAGTTTGTAAAGTAAATATCATTCACATTGCATAGGGTTCCTGTTGACAGTGTATCAATCCAACCCAGCAGAAAAGACCCTTCCTCATAGTTTTCCTCCTTTGTCTTTCCTCAGGCATTTTATTCACTGGCCTTGAGATGAAGGGCTTAAATTGATTAGCAAGGGCAGCGGGTAGCAATACATCGGACATGACTAACACCTGAGATGATAAAGTGCAAATCCATAATTTGGACACAGGGTTGGTTTTCAAAAGCCCAATGTTTTTCTTCCAAATATTGATGGTGCTGTTGCTCTTGATTGTGTTACCACAAAAGATCATAATAATCTGACATTTCTTAATAAGCTAATGTGGGTGCCAGAAATAAAAGCCTCATATCTTTTTATCTATAAAAAGCAGGGAGGGGTCAGTCCTGTTAGCCCATTCATACTGTAACATCTGCCTCTGCTTGGTGCGCGTTAACATTTATTATTCATTAGTACTAATGAATTTGCACTAATGCATCACAATGCCACAATTTACAATTTACCCCTTAAAAAAATTACTTAAAACAACAGCATTTGTGTTCATTTAAACAATTAATAATGCTAAAGCTGACACATACCTATACCCATGAATGAACAAAAACAACAAAAATGCAATTGGGCGTGAACACTGGCCTCTATGTGATGCTTGTCATTAAGCGGTATTAAATGTGTGTCTCTGTAAAAGCACTGCTGGCCTACTTTGTCTCAGCTGGTCTGGTCATAGGTTCTAATCGCTAGCTGTTTTATGGGGTGCTGCTTGATTGATGGTGACACATTAATGAATTTTTTTCATTTTAGACCTACAAGACAAGGCTTACATATATGCACACATTGCTGATTTTCTTATATCTGTTTTTCTGCCTTCAGACAAAGGGATCGTTCATAAACAGGGTGGGGCTTCCCTCTCTCTTTTCTCTCTATCTTTCTCTCTGTAGCTTCTTCTCTCTCAGAATTAGCATGAATTTCAAATTAGACGAATTTCTGGACAGAGTGCATGCTATCATGTCAATGGAGATCAATATTTCTCCCTCATGCTTCCTCCTCTTTGATTGTCTCACTCCATCTTCTACACCGTCCTTCTCAGTGGGCCGTGTTATGGACCTATTCTTACAGAGCATGACTGTTGTCTAGGTTACGGGCCCCACCCTGTCTACAGTGCGAGAGCATGCATGGGGCAGTTGCATCTGGATGTCTCTATATTCTTGCTTTATGTGACATGCTAAAAACACGGTTGACCTACAAATGGGTAAAAATTCAATTTTGATGCAATTTGATCTCTGATCTTGGTTTTGCTACAACACTTTGTTCCCATGGTAACAGAGAAGCTTCATGGGTATTTTCCATCTGTGTTGCTATTTGTCTTCCAGAAGATGCTCGAGGAAGGCGTCATGGTGAGACGGTCAAGAGAGCATCGTCGGTAAACAAGCTCAGGCACAAGCGCCAGGTCTTTTTATGTTGTGCAGATCACATGACGAAGCCCCACCCAATGTTCTCCCAGTTACTGGCTTCATGACTAACATCATCTTATACTCTAAGTGGAGTTGGATTAGTGAAACTTGTTCAGTTACCTGTTTGCACTAATCTGTAGTCGCAAAAACACAAGGAACTGAGAAAAACAAAGGGGGTGGTTTAGTCTATACAGTACAAAATGATATAAAGATGACCAGCTGCACAACCAGAGCAGAAACCCTGCAGTCAGATTCCGGTATAGTCTAGAAGCTAGCTGGACGATTACAGCATTCTGAAAGGTTTCACTTCCCAGCAACTCTCACTTCATGTAGCACTTCGCCGTTTGCCAGTGAAACAAGAGCTGGTAAGTTCAATGCAAAAAAAAAAATCCGTACAAAGTATAATGCGTTCACAGTGGGTACAGACCAAAAACAGGGCCACATGCATGGCAACAGCTTCAAGAACTACATGATTCCTTTTACGCCCTTCAGATAAACTCTATTATTGTTGCAAAGTTCTAAGCCAGAAACTCATCACCTACAATTTTCAAACAGAAGAGGAACAAAGCTCTCATACGACAGAGTCAATCCAGCTGGTTGTTTCCAGGCTATGACTACATCTACTGCCGAAAACAAGCTCATGACCAAAGCATTATTATCTCTTAATTACTACTAACCAAATCCTGATACTTGAAGTAGAAAATTAATTAAATATATCTAAGTAAAAAGCCAACAATAGGAACATTAATATTGCACATCTTAAGCTGTGACTTCCATTGACTGCTCCATATGTTTCCAAGCTAAATAAGTTATAGTAACAAAAATTAAATCATTGCCATCTGTGACTTAGTAACTCTGCAGTGTCGATCGATATCTTTTCTCCAATTACAACTGACTCATACAGTACTATCACTGCCTCGTACCAATTTTCAGTATCTCTGTTTTGCCAAACTTGAATAGAATGAGTGAAAAGGCTTCATCTCTGGTGCTCAGACAAAAACAGAATCATGGCTTGTTTTCAGGCTTGTACAACTAAATCTTGAAGAAACACAGAGCATCATTTCAATTAGTTAAGCTACAAGGATGCTGAAGATAAAACTGCACTTTTGTACAGAACTGTGCATGAGATTAAGAAGGTATTAGCTTTTATAGTCAGAGCTTATTATCTAGTTACTCACCTTACATCATAATACTGAGTGATTGATTACCCAGTAGCTGCAATAGACTAGACTAAACCTTATTTCATTCATTTTGAGAAGAGTTGGACCACATATTTTAACCTTTTTTATGGCTTTCTAAACTGCACTATGGATTTCTATAGGAACAAGAGCTTCTTCGTCAGCAATATCTTCATCTGTCTTTAAAGCCGCTGCTGGGTGTACACTGCTTCGCGTGCGATATGCTAAAGCGCTAAGCGGCCCCCTGGGAACAAGATGCTGTAAGAGATGACGGATGCCAAGGAAATCATCTATACTTTGCTCCTTAATTATGCATGCCTTCAAGAACATTGCCTATTGCATTTTGCAGCTGTTCTCAAAGTGTTGCAGCCACTTACAACTGAAAGATTGGAAATAACTGGAAGCAAAACTGTAACACTGTGACTAGGAAAAATGCTGCTCTACTGCCATCGATACATTACAGCATGTATGCGCATTGTTAGCTGTATTTGAGTTGGACCTCCAACTTAAATCAATGCACAAACATGAAATCTGTTCTGTTGATCAATTCTTAGCCAATAGATATAGCATTAAAATACCTTTACATGACTATTTGTAATTGCTTTCTGAAAATGTTCTAATGTGTTGGATTGATCAACTCAATGCAATTAAAAACTAAATGTAACAAATTTACTCTTGATTGAGTTACTATCCATTTATAATACTAAACATAAATAGAATTCATTCATCTTTAGTAACCATTTTAACTTGGTCTACTTTTGTGTTCCCTGGAACGCTGGGTGTGAGGCAAGAATACACCCAGAATGAGATGTGGTCTCCATTAGTGAACAGTTAAAACCTTCACAAAGATAGACTTCATGGTAAAACTGGAATGAGTTTCCTAATTATATAATTGCAGTTTTTGACTATATTATACACGGGTACAGAATTGATTTATTTATGATCACACTCTCAGAGAAGGATGGATTTCTTCCTCATGTCATCAGAGGGAGTATTTATTACTCAGATCACCTCTGGCTTGATCATTACAAATAAATTTATATCCTGAATATATTGTATGTAAATTGTTAAAAGCACCATACAAATATACAAATACATTAATCTTTATTCTGTTAGTTATATCTTATATAATTACATATGCGGCAATGGTCAAAGTGGACTTATACACTGTGTTGTGTAAATACATGCCATTAAAAATCTAATAGACCTGTGTACTTGTGCTTAACCCTGCCCTTCCTTCCCTCATTAGTGTTACACACTGAGACATACTCCTCCACCCTACTCTTCTGCACTGATTAAACCCCAGTCGCCTTGCCCCCGAGGCAATGGAGGGTTCAGTGGGGGAGGGCATATCAATAATTCAAACACTGATCCCTCTTTGCCCTCTGCATCAAGAAAGACAGTCAGGAAAATGTAAGGGTGTGCTCATTCAGCTTAAAGCCATTGTTTGTGCACTGCAAAAGTGACGGTTGTCTTAGAGCGAAACATTTTTGCAAACTACCAAGGTGTACGTAAAGCACACCATCATAAAGCTAATAATGGATATAAAAGCAAATTCTAGAAATACAAGCTTTTTTTTCTCCCATGTTGCTAGACTTGGTAAACACTATTATGAGCTGAAAAATGTTTTTTTTAATTATTATTCTTCCAGAACACACAGGTAGAAATCTGAAGCAATGAAATTATTGTATTTCATGCACAATAACTGACTGTTATGTCCAAATAATATCATTCATAATATCAATATCATGCTATTTTATATCGCACAAAGACAGAAGGCAGGAAATACCACACTGCACTTTCCATTCCTCCTTTAAAAAATGGTATTGTTTAAGAGAGTGTCACTAATTATATTTCAGTTCACAAATAACCATGTCATGAGTCACCAGCTAAAGTGGGTTTTGATTGGTTCATGAGATTCACTGAAGTGGTGGTATCAATGGGATCATATACCGAAATAAATCTTGCACATGGAAACATGAAATATTTTCTAATATCTAGCAGCAATGAATGTACTATTAATGCATCATGATGACACTAAGAATATGAGCAATTAACTATTAAAGCACAGGTGCAAGAGACAAATAACAGTATTTTTTCAGTAAAACACCCAATTCAACAAAAACGCCCACACCCCAATACATACGATGTAGAGAATTAAACAAAATGTTGTTGTTTTTTTTACTTAAATACATTACGAGATGATATGTATGATGACAAACACAAAGAGAAATGGACCCGCCCCATATTCAGCACCGACTACCACCATGAGGAACAAAAGGTGTATCATGACATTCCATAATACAAGAGTGAGAGTCTGTTAGAGTCACCACAGAAACACTCCATATAGAAAGGCAGAGCCAAATATATACAGTAATCTAACCACAACTAAGGGAGGGGAGAGTATACTCTGGAGTATATGCAGCAATAAACACAGGGAAGAACAACATGATCAGCACTTCTTTTGCACACACAGACACACACACACACATTTTTTCATCTGTTGTCACAGAATCTTTATTCCCAAAACAAAATCTTCCCAAGCTCCCTGGAAAAATAACAAATGGGCATCATGCCACACAAACACCCACTCACACACACACAGACACACACAGCATGGCACCTGCCTACCAGTCAGCCTCTTGGGACAGCATCAGGCAGTTCTGCCCAGTAATGAATCGCTCAGCATAGAAAAAAAACAACAGGCTTCCGTGAGTTACCTCAAACCTACTGCTCCAATACTGTCTAAAATTTGCTTTACAACACCATGACAAAATCAAATCCCATTTCTAAAAGATTCTTGTGAATATAACAGGTATAGTCCAACCGCACCAAAAGTGATTCATCACTTCATTCAAGAAAAACACTATTTGTCAATCCTTAAAACCTCTTCTTTATATCTCGGGTATATCTCAGATGTGCAGACACCCGGCTCTAAAAACTGAAGTGGAATTGGTGTTTACCTTTTTGGGTTTCCTTCTTCTTCCTCCAAGTCCGTTTAGTCTGTCTGTAGCCTCCATCCTCAGACAGGACTAGGTGTCTTCATTTATTCCCTCCTAAACTCTACTTTTTGTTATTTCAACTTTTTAAGTCACTAAGTGGTTCGACTACTCCTCCATCCAACAGAGCCTCTTCCACACCCTCCACTCTATTAGTCTATACTGATACAACCACTGAGTGGAGCGCAAAGCACTGAAAAAAAGGGGGAGTGGCTCAAAGATGCAGAGAGAGAGAGAGAGAGAGAGAGAGAGAGAGAGAGAGAGAGAGAGAGAGAGAGAGAGAGAGAGAGAGAGGGGTGGGGGGAAGGGGAGCACCAAAAGGGAAGAGCACAATGGTGTTGCCATGGCAGCAGCTGCCACGAATGTTTATCTGGAAGTGTAGGCATAGCAGATCAAGACGCGAGCTTAACATGCATGTGCTTGTGCATATACAGTGAATAAATATACTGTGTATGTCTTGCTTTT
Source organism: Tachysurus fulvidraco (assembly GCF_022655615.1). NCBI lineage: Eukaryota > Metazoa > Chordata > Actinopteri > Siluriformes > Bagridae > Tachysurus > Tachysurus fulvidraco. The sequence continues at coordinate 28,755,112 of NC_062518.1, read as the reverse complement.
GACAAAAGAACAATTGCAATGATTGCATTTAGGCTGCATACTAATCTTACTGTACCTTGGCTACCTGCAAAGCGTAAAATATATGTTAAGCCACTTTGACTTTTTAGCTAAGCGCGAGTTTTGCAGACAGTAAATGGCATGATTTGATTAAGTTATTGGATAGCTGTGGACATAACCAAAATACACATAATCTAAATCATGTCAGATTGTGATTAAATACTGGCTGGCAAAAAGTGATTTGATATGTAAATTTCTTTCGGATACAAATACATGCACATAAGAGAAAGAACTGTAGAGTAAATGAGAAAATACCGTGCAACCTGGCAAATGGAGTTTTCACTACTCTTGTTTTTACTGCTCACCCTGAAAAGCCTCCAGCAGCATACAGCATGTGCTCTGAAAGGCATGAGTTCACCCATGACCAAACACTAGCAGAAGAGAAAAGAACATTCTTAACCAAACTGTGACAACTGTGTGTTCAAAAAAGTAATTGACATTGTACCTCTGTCAGTAAGAGCAGATGTGAGCTGAGAACTTGTTTAATTGTGTTAATTGAAGCTAGTAACATACGAACATGAGGCTTGTTCTGCCTTTTTGTAAATTGACAACAGCAACACTGCCTCCTAGTGGACACACTTTTAACTACATCCTCCCATGTAAACAGATCTACAGTATGTAGACAACAGACCTTTTATATTTATCACAGGTGGAAATATTGATTATTTGATTTATTATGTATAATTCCAGTCAGTTCAAACCTCCCTAGTTATTCTCCTCTGATCTCTTATTAACATGGTGTTTAAGACTACAGACTCTCTGAACACAGGATGGTTTAGTTTTTCCATAACATTCTGTGTAAACTCTGTTGTGTGTGAAAATCCCTGAAATTTTTGAAATACTCAAACCAGCACATTTGGTACCAACAACGATGCCATGGTTAAAGTCACAGAGATCACACTGTTTTTCCTCATTTTGATGTCTGATGTGAATATTAACTGAACCTCTGGGCCAGAATCTGCATGAAGTTATATACTGCACTCTTGTTCCCAATCAAGTGGGTAATGAGAGTATAAAATAATAAAAATGATTAATAATAATAATTATATTATTATCATCATTATTATTATTATTATTATTATTATTATTATTATTATTATTATTATTATTATTATTATAAAAGACTGGAACTACTGGCACATGCACAAACTACATTTACAATTTCTCTATACATTTCTTCCTTTTATTTTAATAATATGAAAAAAGAACAACATTTATTCCACATTTGGACATTTAGAGTACAGATAACATGACTTCTCTGTAACAGGCACAGTGCTTATGCCACTAGTGGATCTGCATTCAGTTACATTTACTTTATGTAACAGAAATTGATCCAAGGCTTATTTAATGTTTCTATATGTAGGGCATTCGATGTTATTAGAGCTCAGGGGTTAAGGAAAAATCAATGCTAGCATTTTTCATCTAATCACCAATGGCATAGACTCCTGATATGTATACAGTAAATCTGTGCATATTTGTCTCTTATTTTTAAAACACAATTCGTAAAATAGAAAAATTTCTACATATTTGATATTTTACACAGCAGCAAATGCTTTGCAGTAGAGATATCACTCAAGTGTCTTTGTAAATGGTAAGACATCATTGTAGTTATACACCACAGTCCAAGATCAGAAAATTGTGTCAGACAAATTCTAGTTCATTCAAAAGAGTGTGTGTACGACAAATGTAGTGTAATTGTCGTCAAGGCAACAGACTCTCTCCAAAAAGCTTTAAATCTAACTGCCCTCGCCAATACACAGACACACACAAACACACACACTTGACTTGCAGCCCTGTGTTATATGTAAATCGAGGCCATCTCGGACAAGCATGTAGTTTGTTTCCTTTCATTAAATGAGTACACTTTGGGGAGTGTGTGCTCTATTCAGACATTCACACACTAGATACAGAAGAGTTTGTTCTCGCTTAATTATTTCTTGATTAATTCTTTCTTGCTTAACTCTTCCTTTTTACTCCCACAGTTAAATAGAATGTCTATATCAGCCTCTATAAAATGACAGTTTCAAAGAAAATTCAAGATCCCAGATTCACAGGACTAGGAATGAAAATAAGGCCTAGCTAATTCCCAGCCTTGTGTTTAAACTTGTTATACCTGCAGCAGAATGAAATGAGTTTTATAAAATACCAAAAAAAATAGTACAATAAAGAACCAGACAGGAACAAAACTAGTTATCAGTCGGTGAATGCTTAAATTAGCCCCATAATTTCATTTTGACTGGATAATGCCTAAGGAGCTGGAGCAATTTATGTTTCGACTAATTATGTCAGTGTGTGTGTGTTTGTATTCGTGTGTGCGCATTATATATATATATATATATATATATATATATATATATATATATATATATATATATACACACTCTTGTCCGGGCTGTCTGTCATTCTACACACTGACTCCCTCTCACACAGTAGGATCGCCTGATGTGGTTAGACATGTAAGCTGAATTATGCATGTATGTACACTATAACACATAAGCCGAATGCCGAAGCCTACACACACTCCTCCTTCTTCATCCACCTCTCTTCTTTCTTCTCATTTTTATTAATGTCCCATAAAGATCTGCGTGTAGTAGGAGGTTAACAGGCTCAGAGTGTTCTGGCAATGTGAAAGACTGCAGTCAATAGAGTGAGTGAACTCTAGGCCCACACTGAAAAAGGGGATAATTGACTCAGCAGGCACACCCTTCCCCCACGGCAATGCTCAATGGATACGCACACACACACACACACACACACACACACACACACACACACACACACACACACACACACACACAAACATATTTTCATTGCCTGCTTCTGGACTCCATAGGGAAGTTTATATCCACCCCTGTTGTTTCTCCGCCTCCTTGCATTTCCAAATGCAAGGAAAATTCTATTATCATCTTACAAAAGTCTGTAATTAATCAGTAGAAGGCAACTCTAAATTGTAGGATACATTTGCTTCTGTTTAATGCAATGTCTTGGAATATTTTAGGATGTATATGGCTATATTATTATTTAGTTGTTTTTTTATTATAGATTTTAGGGTTGAGGAGCAGGGTTGTCATAGAGACACAATCTAAGTAGATAACCATAGCAACTAGCTCAAAGTCAAGATCAAAATATTGGGGTCATTGTGTGTGTGTGCGTGTGTGTGTGTGTGTGTCCACCCATTTTACTATTTCATAGTGTTCTATTTTGCAAGTGTTCTATGTAGAAATGTCAATCACCATGGCAGGACCTGTCGGAAATCATTCCTGGCACACTGCCATAGAAAATGAGGCCCAGGTGATTGTTGTCAAGGAAACCCAAATCTCCCTAGGTGAGTGTTGGCATGCCAACCTGTACCACCCCAGGCCAGTGGCAAGGTGAACTCCCCTCCTTAAATAAATCACCTACATTACCCAGTCCACAGAGCTTTATTAGATAGAGGAATATGACATCTGGAATAGGAATAAGACTTGACTTAACTTAGTAGTTTAACTCTTTTTACCAGATGACAAAAATGGTATTTGTGCATGTTTTGGTTATGTCCATGTTTGGCATTTAATTCCTCTGTCATGTCACACTCTACAGTGTTGTTTAATGACTCATTTTAAATTAGACACAAATTTGTGTCGTTTCCAAAGTATTTCTGTTTCTCCACAGCCGACTAAGGGAAATTATATAGCAAAAAATGGTTCATTTTTTTTTACTCAAACGTTTACATCTTCAAAATACATGGTGAGATCAAATCCATTTCTACTCTCTAAGATGCCAAGTGCTTGTCCATAAGCATTTAAAATCTGAAAGCATAATCTTCAACCTCTAAAATTCTGTGTATGGATATACCAGAGGGAAAAAACACACTAAAGTCCTGACTAATTTTATATCAGACTTGCAACAAGAAAATAATTCACTTATTTCTAATTGAATATGACCGATAAGTCGATTTTAATTCTGCTGACAGAATGGAACACCGGTGCACTGGTAAAAGGTTTAACACTGAGACAGTGGAAAATTTTATATTAAACTGCTTTTCTTCAAGAACGATACCAATGTTGTCCATGATATACTATAATATTTTCAACTAAACGTTCTTTTGGTTCTTTTCGTTTTCACTTGTAGTCATCCAACATATGATATTACTTTTCCCAGTAGCAGTGTTGCCTGTATTTAATATGATACCAAGCATGATGACATTGGATTTTCTTACATCCCTAAGGGTGCTTGATTGAATAATGGCTAGGTAACTAGAGCTTGAGGCTTTTAAGAGAAACTGCCCCAGTACTGAATTAACATCGAGTTTGATAGAGACCAACACCCAAAAGCACGGTCATAAAATGCATTCTGAAACTTATACCGAATCAAAAGCATGTTTTAATGACCAAATGGCCAAATCTAGAAGCTTCAGCAGACTAATTTTGGAACATGATCTCCATTTACAATATGTCATCAGATCTGTATAATGTCATTGCAGAGAAGTGTTAATGAAGGACACTAAAAAAAACTATTGTGAATTTTTTAAAAAAAAGTCAGCATATAGTTGCACACATCTAAGATAAAATCTTTCTCCAAGCTCATAGTTAGAGTGACTCAAAAATATATGAAGGCAAGAACAAGCAAGCAGAAAAACTGAATGAAGTACTGGTTGTGTTAATAATCAGTTTTATTTGCAAAGAAAAATAAGCAGAATTGGATTTTAGCAAAGGGCATTGCTTTCCCATCCTGATCCTGTGACTTTAGTCCCTATTCAAATATATATCGTACACACTGGCAGTGGTGGCTCAGGTGATCAAAGCTCTGGGATGTTGACTGGATGATCTGTGTTCAAGCCCCAGTACTGCCACTGTTGGGACCATGAGCAAGAACCTTAACCCTCTCTGCTCCAAGGGATGCTGTATCATGGCTGAACCTGTGCTCTAACCTCAACCTCCAAAGTTGGGATATATGAAGGAAAAAAATTCATTGTAATGTATATGCGACAAAAAGCAACATGCCTACGCCTTTGGACACTAGATGACATGACAGATGGCATGACAACCATCTACAAAATAGCAGAATAAAAATATTAAAAAATATTTATTCAGTTCAGTCAGAAGATGGCAGTAAAAGCACAATTTCACTCTAAACTAACCTTTCTGCAACAGTGTGTCCTCAAATAATATACAGCACACATGCTGGCCGATATATTGAGAATACTTTTTGGAGACTAAGCAAAAATGTGAACTGCAGTCTGGGTAAGTTTGAAACTCAAAGCTTAAACCTGTCGCAATAAAGATTTACACAAACACTTGTGGCAACACGTCTGGGGACCATCAGCCATCAAATTCTACAGTGTGACATTACCAAATACCTCCGATTACCCTGAATGAGTGTCACGTACACACAAACACACAACAGTTAATCATGGAAATATAAAAACGTGTGTGTCTGTGTGTCCAAACTAGGTTAGGGAAAAACTGTCAGTTTTGATCTTGTGACGATAAGTATCAATAAGGCTAATAGTTTTTTTTATACAAATCTGCAGCACATACTGTGTGTAATTTTTATTTTATATATATATATATATATATATCTATATATATATATATATATATATATATATATAAAAATATATATATATATATATAAATGTGTGTGTATTAGTTATTTATGTTATATATTAAAATTATTGAATTATTTACATGTTATTTATTTACTTGTTTATTAAATATTTATATACATATTTTTTTTCTCAAAATGTTTGCGTTAGGTTTAGGTGTGTTAAAGAGAGAGAGAAAATATTATTTTTTTTTTTCATAAAAACCCTCGACAATTACAGAAATGAAAGAGACTATGCCACTCAATCTGTTCTATTATTAGAGGATTTTGAAGATACAACAAGCAACAGTAGAAGCCAAGCATAACTGATGAATGCAACAGAAAGGCTTTTGGCAATGCAACAATACATCTGCCTGTCAATCTGCCATGCAAAGCACAACAATCTGGACATTAGATATGGTCATTAAATCACGGTTTCATTAAACACCACACAAACTTTCTCACATCACTGAAAGTGTCTTATTCCTTCATAATTAGTGTAGAGCAAGGAAAATAGAGATGCACTAATGGAAAAATGCTGTTTTTTTTATTTTAGGTAAAAATTACCTTATACTAACTCAGGTATCAAGTGTCATTCACTGCTCTGCCTATTAAAAACGGTTGAACCTAAACCCAGCCCAACAAGATAAAAGAAGGGAACTGTATAAACTATTCCACTGTTTTGTATAGTTCAGAAAGTGAGTTAATAAAAATAGTAATAACAAAGATGAATGAAATTCTAATAAAATAATTCTAATTAAAATATAGTCAGTGTCACACAGCTGAGAAGGCTGAAATTGCGAGTGCTACCGAGAGTAGAAACAAGCAATCTGATCCAAAACAGGCAGCATTACAGATAGGATGTCCATCACAAAAACTAGAGGGACAAAGCGGATTAAATGCCAAAATATAGCAAACATACTGAGCATCTATGCAGCAAAATACAGATCTGCACAGATACTTCAAACTGAATGAAAGTTCATAGTTTCTATTTATAGTGTGTGCGAATAGAACCATCAGTAATCAGACATCTGGGTGTTGTAGTCCATGCCAGCCATATTTGTAGACAGTGTTCTCGGAGGAATGGAAACTGACCCCGATTTTGGAAAGAACAAAAGCAGGGTTTATTTAAAAGGTATATACACAAAAAAAAAATCAGGAAGCAAAAAACATGAGATTGAAAATTTGAATACATGATTTTCAGAGCTCAGTAGATCAATCCCAACATACAGACCTCAAATACATCTGTCCCAGATGTGCAGCAATCAGGAAAATATTAAAGCCTGCTAATATTGTGTAGAGCCCCCTTGTACTGCCAAAGCTCTGACATGTGGAGGCATGGACTCCACAAGACCTCGGAAGGTGTGCTGTGAAATCTGAAACCAAGAGGTTAGCAGCAGATCATTTATACACTTCACCTAGTAGTGGTTTTTATGTTACAGCTGATCAGTTTTAATACAACCCAGTCACAGAATTGACTCTTGGATGTTAAAGCTCTCATAGGAGACATTACTGTATCATAAGGGCTATATGGATGAGGATACGAGGCATGATGCTGGCTCACTGGCAGATCTTAGTCATCGGAGGTAAACAGGGTTGGGAGGTATGATATTTCTGTCTCGGATGAGAAACTCTACAGTAGCCTACAGTACATAAAAGCACCTCTGGAGGAACTCTCATGCAAAGTGTTAGTAGCACAGCAAGAGCATGTGTCAGAGGGCAACATTTAGATAGAGAGAGAGATAAAGAGATAGATAATGTCCATCCGTCATTTCTGAAATTATTACGGTCTTTACATTTGTCCATTTTCGGGTTTCTAACCCAAATTTCAATGTGTTCGATCGTTGGAATGTTGAATTATTCTCAGTAAATTCTCTATCCTGGTCAGGGTGACAGTGTATCAAACACTGCAAGGAACAAATATACCCAGAATGAGACGCCATCATAGGGTAATTTAAAGCTGTCAGTAAAAATAGCATGCATGAGAAGGAAGGAAAAAAATGGAATGGAAATCAAACACAGGAAGAATCCAGGAAACCTGCACCTGTAAGATGGCAGCTCTGCCCTCTATACCACCGTGCCACCCTCATGCTTAGATCATGCCACAGAAAGCAGATAAATGACTTAACTCATAGCAGGAGTGCCAAACTCTACTGATGCCTCTGTATGCTCTCAAAGCCCAGTAGAACATCTAGGAACAACGATTCCTTATAAATCCAGACAGGAGAGACTATTTCCAGCTACAGTACATCCTTGGAGTAAAATTCTACCCAAAATTTAAATAATCAAGCCGGGTATATTAGATATTAAAATGCATGTGTTAGTTAAAATACAGAGATGTTTGAGTTCAAACCTTATGGGCATACATTACAACACACACATATGCACATTTGTGCATTATCTGCGGCTGAATGTCTTAGCATTAGCTAAGTAGGCCGTTCAGCTCCGTTATATTCCATCCTATGTAGGTTACAACGAAAGTGAATGGGTAACCTTTTGGGATTTGCCCCAACTAAAAAATGGCTTGCATCACGGGAAAGAAATGTATGGTTGCTTAATAGTGAAAATAAAATGTAACAATATAAATGTAAAATAAATGCAAGTGTGTAAATCAGAATTAGTAATGTTTAAAACTGGTTAAAATATTATGAATGCTAGCCACTTAAATATAATTAAAAATAGAGTTAAAGATTATACTAGTCTGAAGATTTTTGAGCAGAGAAGCAATTTCAACTTTATCTGTATCTGTGGGCCACAGCTTGCCTTGCATAGAACACGAGGAAAAAGATTGCCAGCACTTTCTTATAAAGAAGTGCTGAGCACACTGATAATTAAGTATGGCACCGCTCACATGATGGAGGAAATATTGACAAAGTGAAGAACTATGGGTAAGTTTCAAAGCTGAACCAAAACTTTTACATATGGGGGTATTATTAATTGCAGGTGATGGAAGAGCAGGCTGTTGTTCAGAAAGCTTTTAGCATCTTAATGTGGACAATCAGACCATGGTCAAGAGTGTGTGACATACTGTACACCACCTCACGGTCTCTGTATGATGTGTACTTTTCTACCAAAATGTTACCAAGAAAAGAAGGAATGAGTGGTAAAGCATCTCATAAATAATTTCTTAAAATACAAGAGAATAAAACTAGCACTACAGTGAGAAATAGTCAATACAATTCTGTAAAACATTAACATGACAAATGTGATGGAGATTTTCTGGGGTACCTAAAAAGAAACACTGGAAAAGTTCTTCTTTCTGGGAATAGAAAGACTTAGAAATACAATTTAATCCTCCCCTGCCGGGCTCAGACAAAAGACACACACAAGCCAGACATCCACAGAACTCTAATGTGGGTGTTGTGTTCATGTACAAGCTGATAATGATATTTAGTACAGGAAACCATTCATACAGCAAACAACTGTTCCAGCTTTGCATTCACAAAAAAGAACATGGATCCTACAAATAACTGCTTTTGTTTTATCAGTTACTGGAGATCTGCAGTTTTATCAGCAATTACAACTAACATAATTTTATCAGTATCTATCAAGTGCTTCTGTTTGTGTCATATCAGAAAGTCTAGAATTGGCAAGTCGATGTTATGCCTATCGTAACTTAAACATTTCAAATTAATATCAGTTTTCATGAGTTTGAGGTATTATCGATTGCATCCAGCCCTACAAGTCTGGTTTCTTCTGGTATCTCACTAACTTCTTGTGAGGCAACAAGCTACCCAATGCCCTTATCTGCCTCCCCATATTTGTTGTCTCTAATCACATTATAATGCCTTGCTATCTATCCATACTCTAGTTTCTCACTCTGTTTTTCACATGCATTTGCCCTCTGTCTTGATACTGTCTTAAAATATACAAGCAATAGCTCTACAGTGTTGTTCCAAAAGTCTCCATACATTGTGGAAATGAAAACTTTTTATCAAATGTCTTACAAGATTGGTCATACTTATTTTATATTTATGTTTCATATCTATTTATTTCCTTGTATTTATAAATTTTCAGATATACATTAACACTAGCTTTGACAGAAGAAAATCATTCTCCAGGTTGGATCACAAAGATTGTGCTGAACATTAACTCAAAGTACATCAAATCACACACAACATTGTCACCGAACTTATTGACAAATTCAAACAGAGAGAGAGAGAGAGAGAGAGAGAGAGAGAGAGAGAGAGAGACTTAATACACTCTGTTGTATAAGAGTAAGAAAACAATGAGGGCATTCTGTATAAAAAAAAATAAAAACTCCAGGGTGGTAACAGTAATTCTGGCTGGTTTTGGGACACATCACACCACCCCGTCACTGATTATTATTTTCCTATAATTATACACCCAATCATGTTACTTAAAACATGGTTGTGCCGAAGCCGTGGCCTGGACACATTTATCAGACAAAGAGTCTGAGCAAACCCTTATGTTGCATTAGCTAAGAGCCAATATGACATGATGGAGTTGCTTTGTATTGATCTGCTGCTGTGGTTTAGCCAACCAACTATTCAGTGTGATGATGGATCTGAGTGCAAAATGTGTGCGTGTCTGCAAGCCCTAAAGTACTCAGAGAAATATTTGCAAAAAAAAAAGTTTTCCTGATGCTAATTGTTCATTCCACAGGGTTTTATCTCTGGACCTAAATTTTTGACCCCTCATTGACCTTTAGACAATATCATGGAAGTAGTTTTTGCTTGTCAGTAGAATGACATATGTAACCCTATTTTTAACCAATAAGGTTATAAAATAATTACCTTATTTTATTTTATTTACCCTTAACAAAGAAACCTGGATTCCCGCCAGTTGAATGGTGAATTGGCCGGTAGTATTCTATTTACGTCAGGCTAAAATCACAATCTCTCAGTGTTATATTAACCATCCCGATAAATGAAACAAGAATACAAATGTAAAGTAGTAAAACTAACATCCATCCATTTTCTACCGCTTATCCAGAGTAAAACTAACAATCAATATTTATTTTTTTATTCTAGATTTGTTATTTTAGTTCTGACATAGTTATCAGTTCAACAAAATGTATAAAACCATTATGCAAAAGTAGATGATGGAAAATTTGAAACCCGAAACCAAAATAAAACACGTATCAAATGGTGTTACAACCCGGTATTTATACTTTAAATTAGGTTTATCACATCACATGAGATTAAACTTCACTCTTTAGTAACATGAAACACCTCAAAACATATAAAGCAATACAAAAAAATATATATAACCAGAACCCAATATGAATAGTATTTTACAGTTTATAAGAACCAACAACTCAGTCACACACACACTAGTGTTTCGTTGGGGCCCAGTTGGTGCACATTCGCAGTGTAAAGGATAATGACAAATCCTCTTAAGCACAAACTTTGAAAATGGATCCAATACATCCATCCGAGGAAAACAAGATGAAACGTGAATAAACTCACGATTACCAGTAATCAATTCTTCCTGTGTGATGAGTCAGGCCATTCCAAGCACAGAGCAAACATGCAAACTTTACAGCAACAGCAAAACAACACATCCAGTGGCAAATGAGGAAGTCCTAGGTCCAACTCGATCCCGTCTGCAGTCACTGTCCACGCACACGTTGTTACTGTAATAGTGTAAGGATGTAAAAAAAAAATGATGTAATACTGATACATTGAACGGTTTGATATAAGTCAAAAGATGATCTGTGTTTGAAATGCTGTTTTATTTACATTACAATATGCAGGGTTTGCTTGTTTACATTCCACTTTCTTTTGCTGTAAGTTTAATGATCTCTCTGTGATCGATTGCTAATGCCTCGTTCAGCCTATGTGCGGCGCGTGCAGCTGACGTTCGTCCATTACAACATTGGACGTGACTGAAGCCACATCGTATCCGTGTCATGTTTTCTATTCCCTCTTATACAGGTAAGAACGAGGGTTGTATATTGTGTGAACAAGTCATATATGTGTTTTATATTGTAAGGAACATGCGGGGAGTAAATACTAATGGTTGTATTTATGTAAGTGCGTTTAGCAGGCTAGTGTGAAGTGTTGGCCAGTGTAGCCTGCGTGCTAGCTGTGGAGCACATGGTGGAGCACGTGGATCTAGTTTAACATCGTATCTATTGTGCTGTTTATTGCTCCAAACACAGAGTAAAGTTTAATCTATTTTATTTAAATAATCTTTTATTAAAAGTACTTTTTCAAGGTTATTTGTCAATACTGTTTGAAGATGCTGTAAATACATTTTGATATCTACTGTTTTATGAATGTTTAAAAACAGTATGAATGCTGTGAACACATTTTGGTCTGTTTTGGTAACTCATGTTAAAGGTTAACTCAGGTATTTTAGTAAGATAGTTATAACCTACCAGCTGATATTTTTCCTAATTGTGAAGTTTCTCAGAGAGACATTGTCATGCAAAAGGAAAATAACATGTGTAAGTGTGATGCTGTGTAAATGTTTTATGCTGTTCATGGTAAATGCATTACAACATTGGACGTGACTGAAGCTACATCGTGTCCGTGTCATGTTTTCTATTCCCTCTTATACAGAGGCGTAACATTTGGAGGCACCGCTGGGATTGGTGTGCAGCATGGTCCAGCATCTACAACAGATGTCCCCAGCCGTCACACATCCCTTTTAAACAACCCAGAACATCAGAAAGCAGCTGGCGAATCAGCGACAATGGTATTCCGATTGTCTTGGGCAGCCTGCATGTGATCTGAGATATTTCTGCATACCAGGAGAGCTGCTACGACTACCTAAAGATTGAAAGGTACCACTTCACTGCTAGTATATACACACACTCAGCTGGGAAGATGGAGTCGACAGGGTTAGAGGAGTCACAGCTTGAGGTCGTTAAGGGCGTTGTGTCTGTTTGGTGGAGCTGTGTGACTACCTAATCATTGCGGGAGCAGAGGTCGAACATGCTACCAACAAGGGTCGAACTGCTCTCATCACGCTAATTTCAAACCACATACAGAGAGGAGAGCTAGACGAGCTTGAGGATAAAGGTATGGCTGACTTACTCCATCTTCAAGACAAAACTTCTGAGATCCAGATAGCTGCTAAAGCTGGAACATCAAAACAAGTAGGCAAACAACAGGATGGGGAGGAAAAAGAAATATTGGAGGGAATTAAGGCCTTGCAGCTTCAGTTAACAAATGTACAGAAACAGAATGAGAACCATAACCCAGAGACAAAAGAAATTAAAAACATTACCCCAACCAGACAGTCACCACAGCGTGTAGTTCACAGTCCTGCACTTCACCCATGGCAAAAGGACTTTAAGATAGCTGGACAAATCGGTGAGCCCGGTCAGAAAGACAAACTGACTTTTTCAAGTTTAGCATGTCAAATTGAACATGGTTTAAGTAAAGGGTTTCCCGAACTGGAGATAGTAGATGCAGTAAAAAGAGCGATATCTCCAGGCATGCAACTCCGCAGCTATTTAGAAGGCAAAACCAACCTGACCTTACCCACACTGCGGCGAATACTATGATGTCATTATCAAGAGAAGAGTGCAACCGACCTTTATAAGCAGTTGACCTCAGAGGTGCAGGGTATCAAAGAAACCCCACAGAACTTCTTTATTCGCACTTTCGACCTGAGACAAAAAATTTTGTTTGCTTCACAGGAATCTGAGTCAGGTCTCCAATATGACCCTGGGTTAGTGCAGAAGATGTTTTTACACACTGTGTTGACTGGTCTGCAGAACAACAACATCAGGCGGGATCTTCAGCCTTATTTGGAGCAAGCTGACATCTCTGATGAACTGTTGCTTGAGCGAGTGAATACAGCATGTGCTTATGAGACCGAGAGGCAGAACAAGAAAAAACTGTCAGGACAGCAAAGACCTGTTACCATCCATTCAGTCCAGTCCAGCGATGCTCCGGCTGAAAAGAATGAAAATCCACAAACTCAACAAAAGTCTAAGGTTTCCCCAGCTGTTCTTTCCCAGCTTGAGGAGATTAAATCTGAAATGGCTCTGTTGAAAGATCTTAAAGCTAAAGTGTCTCAAATTAGGGAGTCCATGCACCAGCCCCAGCACATGCCTAGACAACCACCGCCAGCAGAGGGGGGCGATGGCTCACCAGGACTGCAATTTACAGCTCAGCAGGTACAGGGCCCGGCACAGGGATACTGGTTTACTGCGGGCCCCAGGCACCGAGTAGGGACTGCTCAGTATCAGCAAAGGTTTGCCCCACAGCCCAGCTTCCCCCTATCAGATCACGGCCAAAGGAGAAAATGTTTTGGTTGTCAACAAAGTGGAGTCGAGGATTATTGCACACACTGTTACAGGTGTGGCAGTAGCGAGCACTTTCTTGCTGGTTGTCGAGCAAGGGGACGGAGACAGTTTGGAGATGAGTCTTTAAATGGGGGAAGGTCACTCGCACGGGTGAAAGACTAATTCTGAAGCAAGGTGTATCCTGTAAGAAAATGCTTTACTGTTCTACGTCTTGTCAAGTTAATAATGGGACAACACACAAGAGAGAATGTCAAGCACTCTCATGTATGACTACAAACACCACTCCAAAGAGGAAAAAGGGGGCTAGAAGGGCACCATTGGTAGGGGGAAAACACATGGTTGATTGCTTCATCCAAGGCCAAAGGGTTCAGGCTTTGTGGGACTCGGGCTCCCAAGTGACCATAATTGATGAGCTATGAAAAGAAACACACCTGCCAGACACAAAACTAAGAGACATATTAGAAATTCTGGATATAACACAGACTTTTGACATACAGGCAGCAAATGGGGAGAGCATGCCATACACAGGTTGGGTCGAGGTAACTTTTAGATTAGCTTCAGGGGCTGCATCCAACACAGAAGTTATTGTTCCCACACTTGTATTGAAGGGCGGTAAGCTTGTTCAACCCATCATTGGGTCTAATGTGATCAAGATTATCATAGACAGTGAACTGAAACAGTCAAACACCACTGACAGGGAAGGGCTAAGTAGAACAGTAAGGGCAGCCTTCCCAGGGCAAGCAACAGCTTTTGAAAAGCAGGTAGCTGCTGTTGTAGAGCAAGTCAGCACCCCACCAGTGGATGAGTATATAGTCAAAACAAAAAGGTAGAGGATCAACATACCAAAACGCACATCAGTCAGAGTTGAATGTCATGTAAACATGGATTTCCCACATAAAGACAACATATTTCTCTTCGAGCCAGATGTAAACCCCCGCTGGAGAGAGGGACTCAAACTATGTGACATGCTCATGAAAGTCAATAAGGGCAGCAAAAAACCCTCTATTACTTTAAGTGTGCAGAATATTACAGATCATGACAAGATGTTAGCAGGGAAAACTGTAATGGGGACTGTCCAGCAGGTCCAAGCAGCCTACCCGGCCTCCATACTTGAGGGGTCCCGCCCTCCACCTCCAGCTACAACAAATCACATCAGAACTGATAACACTCAGGCTACAGGCAGTGTGGACCTGGACCACCTCAGTGAGCCAGAATGCAAAGTAGTTACTAAGATGTTACGAGAGGAGTGTGCCTCCTTTTCAAGAACGGATGATGATATTGGTTGTATACAAAAACTTCAACTCAGCATCTCCCTGAAAGACACCGAGCCTGTCGCAAAAGCATACCTCTCTGTGCCCAAGCCACTTTACCGGGAAATGAAGGACTACTTGAATGACCTCATCACTCAGGGGTGGGTGGAGAAGTCTAACTCACCGTACGCATCACCAGTCGTGTATGTTCGAAAAAAGGATGGGAGTCTTCGACTGTGTATAGACTTTTGTGAAGTGAACAGAAAGACCCTCCCTGACCGCCAGCCTATCCCCCGAGTGCAAGACATAATGGATGGCCTAGGAGGAAACTCATGGTTCTCTCTTTTGGACCAAGGAAAAGCGTACCATCAAGGCTTTTTTGTCGAAGGAGAGTAGACCCATAACCGCTTTCGTCACACCATGGGGTCTCTATGAGTGGATTAGAATTCCCTTTGGCCTGATGAATGCTCCAGCCGCCTTCCAGCGCTGTATGGAAGAATGCTTGGAGGGGCTGAGGGATGAGATCTGTATCCCATATCTAGACGACACCCTGGTCTTCAGTAGAACCTTTGAGGATCATGTTGAGAATGTGAGGACAGTGCTACAGCGGCTACGGCAGCACGGGATAAAGTTGAAACCAAGTAAGTGTGAAGTGTTCAAGCGTGAGGTCCGCTACTTGGGGCGCATTGTGTCTGCTGAGGGCAGTAAGATGGACCCAGCTGATACTGTGGCTGTTAGGGCCTTAAAGGAAAAGAGGCCACAGACTGTGGGAGAATTGAGAGCAGTCATGGGGCTACTGAGCTATTACAGACAGTATATTAGGGACTTCTCCTGCTTGGCCAACCCTTTTTATGCCCTAATGGAATTAGACCCTGGCCCAGATAAACAGAAGAACCAGAATGCCAGAACAAAAAGAGTGAAAGGAAAGTTTAAAGGGACACCATCACACAAGCCAATAACATGGACTGAAAAACATCAGAACGTATTGGAGGGATTGATTGACTGTCTGGTTGAGCCGCCAATACTTGGATTTCCAGACTTCGACAAATCGTTCATCCTACACACAGACGCTTCACAACAAGGCCTGGGTGCAGTGCTATACCAAGAGCAAGAGGGGAAGCTTCGGGTAATCGCCTATGCATCTCGCACACTGACCAAAGCAGAAAAAACTACCATCTGCATTCAGGGAAACTTGAATTTCTGGCTTTGAAGTGGGCCGTTACAGAGCGCTTTCGAGACTACTTAATCAGCTCATCGTGCACTGTATATACAGACAACAACCCACTCACCTACGTGCTATCGACGGCCAAGCTGAATGCAACAGGACAGAGATGGGTTGCTGAATTAGCAGACTTCGACATAACAATAAAATATCGCCCAGGCAGGGAGAACTCTGATGCTGACGGCCTTTCAAGAATGCCCTGTGACATAGAGACAATGATTGACGAATGTTCAGAGGAAATGTCCTCCCCTTCTGTGCGAACAACAGTACAAGCTGTGGAAATGAATGTGTTACACACTGTTTGGTCCATTATGGCTACTGGGTGTACGGAAACAGATGAAAACATGCCTACACCCCTTTCAAGAGCAGCCCTCTGTCAAGCTCAAAAAGAGGATAAAGATATTGGCCCCATCGTCGCCTGCAAACAGTCAATTGAAAGACCGGTAGGGAAGCAGTTAAAATCATTCGGTGCATAGAGCAGGTGTCTCCTCCGTGACTGGGAGAAACTCAGCTTTGACGGAGATGGGATACTTCATAGAAAGACTGCAACCAAGACACAACTTGTTCTCCCTGAAATATACAAGTCAACAGTTATGAGACAACTCCACAATAACATGGGACACCAAGGTGTGGAACGCACGACATCACTTGTTTGGGGCCGCTTCTTCTGGCCACACATGCAGAGAGAGATTGAACACTATGTCACTCAAAACTGTACCTGCCTTAAACAGAAAAAACCCTGTCGAGAAACAAGAGCTCCACTCACACCGATTGTCACCACTCAGCCATTCGATCTTGTATCCATTGACTTTCTACACCTAGACAGGTGTAAAGGTGGATATGAATACATATTGGTAATCGTAGATCATTACACACGCTTTGCACAAGCCTACCCCACCACATCGAAATCGGCAAAAACTGTAGCTGATAAGATATTTAATGATTATGCACTGAAGTTTGGGTTTCCCCTGAGGATCCATCATGATCAGGGAGGGGAATTCGAGAACCAGTTGTTTGCGCAACTGAAGAGGAACTGTGGAGTGATGGGCTGAAGAACAACACCGTACCACCCACAAGGTAACGGGCAGGTGGAGTGCCTGAACGGGACACTACTGCAGATGTTGAGAACGCTCACCGAGAGGCAGAAGTCAGATTGGAGAGAGTCGTTGCCCAAGCTTATCTACGCATACAACAGCACTCGATGTGAAGTCACAGGTTTCTCCCCCTTCTACCTCCTATTTGGAAGATCACCGAGATTACCGGTGGATTTATTATTTGGCTTGACACCAGAGGCTGGGACTGCTGATCATCAGGAGTATATGAGGAGGTGGAAAGAACAGATGCAAGAGGCTTATGAGATCACAACGGCAAATGCAAAAAAATGTGCTGAAAAGAGTACGAGAAATTATGACAGCAAAGTGAAGAGTTCTGTATTGCACGAGGGTGACCGGGTTCTTGTCAGGAATTTGACACCCAGGGGCGGAACAGGGAAGCTCCGAAATCACTGGGAGGATTGCATTCACAAAGTTATCCGTCAGGTGGGAAAAGACATGCCCGTATATGAAGTAATATCAGAACAAGGCAAAGCGAGAGGACGTAGGATACTGCATCGTAACCTGCTGTTACCATGTGACCATTTGCCACTGTAAATACAACTGAAACCAGCTAAAGCGAAAAGGCAAATCATAGCATCTACCCGCAAAGGAACTGAGCAGCATCACCAAGCGGCAGATGTTGAGGATAGTGATGAAGATGACTATGGATACTATCCGCCCAGGGATCAGCCTTTTCGTGTGATACAGCCCGAAGTAGACACAGATAGTCGGGATGCTGACAAGAAAGCTGAACAGCTCTCACAGGATGCTGGGTCTCAGCAACAGGACATTTGCCAGCAGGAACAGGATAGTGGAGATACACTGACAGAGTGGGACACATCAGGACAACAGGAGATTATTGCTCAAGAGGAAACTGTTTTGGAGGAGAGACCGTCCGTAGTGCAGTCACCTGAACAACTATATCAGCGGCCAGTCAGGGAGAGAAGGCCTCCAAGAGTCTTCACATATGACCAGTTGGGCAATCCTGGTTGTTATAGTACCGGGTTAACAAGTAACACTATGCAGTGGTACCCACCAACACCTTATAGAGCCATGCAAGCGGCAAGTGCATGGGTGACTCCAGTACAGCACTTTGGCTACCAGCCTGTTGTGGTACCAGGGTACTGAGTGTGCAACACACTTACCATACACATACACTATACACTCATTGCTGGACTGTTTAACAATCTGAGTGTGAAACACACTTACCATACACATACACTATACACTCATTGATGGACTGTTTAACAATCTGAGTGTTAACATACTTACCCATACACATACACTATACACTCATTGCTGGACTGTTTAACAATCTGAGTGTTAACACACTTACCCATGTGAGCATAAACTGAGGGACAAGCCGAGAGCTAACATGTGCACTATAAACACTATCCTGGACCTTTGCATAATCTGAGTGCTCGTATAAGAACTGTTACAAAGGTAATCAGGTGACATCATATGTACTGTTTAATTGCCTTCATCATTACCCATCTTTTAGTTGGGATGTCGGGGACGACATCTGTGTTGAAGGGGAGTATGTAAGGATGTAAAAAAAAAATGATGTAATACTGATACATTGAACGGTTTGATATAAGTCAAAAGATGATCTGTGTTTAAAATGCTGTTTTATTTACATTACAATATGCAGGGTTTGCTTGTTTACATTCCACTTTCTTTTGCCGTAAGTTTAATGATCTCTTTGTGATCGATTGCTAATGCCTCATTCAGCCTGTGTGCGGCGCGTGCAGCTGACGTTCGTCCATTACAACATTGGACATGACTGAAGCTGCATCGTGTCCGTGTCATGTTTTCTATTTCCTATTATACAGGTAAGAACGAGGGTTGTATATTGTGAGAACAGTGTTTGCTTGTTTACATTCCACTTTCTTTTGCTGTAAGTTTAATGATCTCTCTGTGATCGATTGCTAATGCCTCGTTCAGCCTGTGTGCGGCGCGTGCAGCTGACGTTCGTCCATTACAACATTGGACATGACTGAAGCTGCATCGTGTCCGTGTCATGTTTTCTATTTCCTATTATACAGGTAAGAACGAGGGTTGTATATTGTGAGAACAGTGTTTGCTTGTTTACATTTCACTTTCTTTTGCTGTAAGTTTAATGATCTCTCTGTGATCGATTGCTAATGCCTCGTTCAGCCTATGTGCGGCGCGTGCAGCTGACGTTCGTCCATTACAACATTGGACGTGACTGAAGCCACATCGTGTCCGTGTCATGTTTTCTATTCCCTCTTATACAGGTAAGAACGAGGGTTGTATATTGTGTGAACAAGTCATATATGTGTTTTATATTGTAAGGAACATGCGGGGAGTAAATACTAATGGTTGTATTTATGTAAGTGCGTTTAGCAGGCTAGTGTGAAGTGTTGGCCAGTGTAGCCTGCGTGCTAGCTGTGGAGCACATGGTGGAGCACGTGGATCTAGTTTAACATCGCAGCCACCATTTTCTCTGTGTGTCTGTATACGTTTTATATCATAGGGATGAGGTAAACGTGTTATTGTTGAAGTTTAAGGAAAATTGTGTTTAAAGAGTGTTTAATGTGAAGAGGCAAGTTAGTTTATTTGTGTAAGCACAATGCTATTACTGAGGATAAAATGTTGTGTATTCTGAATTAATAATAACTATAAAACAGCAGTATTTAGAATTAAATAATATCTATTGTGCTGTTTATTGCTCCAAACAGAGTAAAGTTTAATCTATTTTATTTAAATAATCTTTTATTAAATGTACTTTTTCAAGGTTATTTTTCAATACTGTTTGAAGATGCTGTAAATACATTTTGATATCTACTGTTTTATGAATGTTTAAAAACAGTATGAATGCTGTGAACACATTTTGGTCTGTTTTGGTAACTCATGTTAAAGGTTAACTCAGGTATTTTAGTAAGATAGTTATAACCTACCAGCTGATATTTTTCCTAATTGTGAAGTTTCTCAGACAGACATTGTCATGCAAAAGGAAAATAACATGTGTAAGTGTGATGCTGTGTAAATGTTTTATGCTGTTCATGGTAAATGCATTACAACATTGGACGTGACTGAAGCTACATCGTGTCCATGTCATGTTTTCTATTCCCTCTTATACAGAGGCGTAACAATAGCCGCTAGGCCTATTAGTTCATTGAACTTTTTTTTTACACGCGATGGCGGAGATATCTTATAAACAGTCGGCGAAATAAAAATAACGTCGAACTTTGAGAAGAATCCAATAAACAAAAAAAAAATACAGTTTAGTTACACTTTGGGCCGTAATACTTCACCGAATATACTCAGTCTCCAAAGATGCTAACCTCTGCCGTTTTAGCGCGCGCACACACAGCCTGCACGTCTCCTCTCGCCATGTACGTTGCTCCTCCCCCTTTCTTCCACCTGTAACTCGTCATTATATGACCTTTTACCTTTCACTCAGTAATTGGCCAGCAATAATATTCACATTTTAACCCATTAATTGACTATATAAAACAAACCCATATTTGAAAAAAATAAGATGATTCAGACTTGATATTAATTCAGCAATAGTTCATGATTTATAAGGTTGGTGAGAGCTGTAGAGCTTAATCTATGCTAGTGACTCAGCTGCACCCTATAGTCCACAGCAGTAGAGCCGCAGGCCCGATGCACCGAAGAGCATGTACATACTACAGTAGGATCGGAAGAGACATGGACGGAGAAATGGATGGAGAATGATGCCAGGTTGAGCTGACAAGGCCAAGTATAAATGTAATCCAGCAACATCCAATGACTTTTTGTACACAGCCAGATATGACAAATTAGATCCATCCATCCATTTTATACAACTTATCCGGGTCGCAGGGGCAGCAGTCTAAGCAGGGACACCCAGACTTCCCTCTCCCCAGACACTTCCTCCAGCTCTTCCAGGGGAATACCGAGGCGTTCCCAGGCCAGCCGAGAGACATAGTCCCTCCAGATGGTCCTAGGTCTTCCCCAGGGCCTCCTCCCGGTTGGACATGCCCGGAACACCTCCCCAGGGAGGCGTCCAGCAGGCATCCGGAACAGATGCCCGAGCCACCTCAACTGACCCCTCTCGATGTGGAGGAGCAGCGGCTCTACTCTGAGCTCCTCCCGAGTGACCAAGCTCCTCACCCTATCTCTAAGGGAGCGCCCAGCCAACCTGCGGAGGAAACTCATTTCGGCTGCCTGTATCCGGGATCTTGTCCTTTTGGTCATGACCCAAAACTCAAGACCACAGGTGAGGGTAGGAACATAGATCGACTGGTAAATAGAGAGCTTCGCCTTGTGGCTCAGCTCTTTCTTCACCACAACAGACCGGTATATCGACCGCATCACTGCAGAAGATACACCGATCCGCCTGTCGATCTCCCGCTCCATCCTTCCCTCACTTGTGAACTAGACCCCAAGACACTTAAACTCCTCCAACTCCTCCAGCTTAATGTGTATATATATATATATATATATATATATATATATATATATATATATATATATATATATATATATATATATATATATAATTTTTTTTTCTTATAGTGCATGTTTGATGTTGGTTACGCTTAGGTAACGTACGCTTACGCTTAACTAACAAACATGCATTCACTCAAGTACTTGTTAGGTGGTCGTTATTCATTCATGTATTCATGACAGATTGGAGTTAAGGTAATGCACAGCATTAGTGCATGATTATTGGTGTACTGTTACTGTAAAGTATAAACACTGCTAATATTTTTAAAAACCTTTTATAAAACATGCCACTCGTTAAATGCACAAAAGGAAGCAAGATTTTATTTAATGCAGATAAAGTATGGGTGCCAAAAAAGGTACTAAGCAGGGTTTTTGGAACAGTTGCATAGAGGTCAGATAAAGTTACTCCTTCTGCTACTCTGAACTGCTGCTCACACTTCAGTGTCAAATACATGACATATGACAGCATGATAGGTTACGGGCCTCTAGTAAACAGAAATAACCACCTTATTTTGCACAGCAGTGAGCTGAAGCCATGCTGTGCTACATTTAGCTGTGAAGTGCACAGCTGACAAGGTACAGTAGGAATATATACTGTTAAGGCCAAAGGTTTGCATAAAGATATTTAATGTCAGTATACCTTTCTTTTTGCACATTAATCTTGGCATATAGTTTGGTCATTAGATGTAATCTTTGACCAAACATTCTAGACCACTGTGTTCTTCAAACACTGTGGACGTTTGAGAAAGAAGCACATATGGGAGTGATGACCAGGTTTACACAAACCTTTGGCCATGTAGTGTAGAATGCACCATGAGGCAGGAGTTAAAACTGTGTCAGCTGTAATGAACTTCATCTTCCAGTAGGACAATCATATTAACTATACCACCAAATATGTAACAAAATGGTTTAAAGTATTGGAGTGGCCATCAAAAAGCTCTGACCTGAAACACATAGAAAAGTTATAGAAAACACTGCTCATTTAGTTACTGTAACCTTTCTGTCAGCTTGAACCAGTCTGTGCATTGCCCTCTGATATCTCTCAACTTATAAATAAAGAGGGCAGTAAGTGTAAGTCATCATCCTATAGTCATTTTCTATACCACTTATTCTACATTGGGTCCTAGGCCACTTCTCTGGAGATGACAGGGGAATTGGGGCACAAAGTGGAGGACACCCTGGACAGGGTCCCAACCCATTACATACACATAGTCACAAACAATGGACAATCAGCCTACAGTACATCACATGTCTTTGGACTGAGGGAGAAATGCCCCCATAGGGCTGGGCAAATGTGGTAACCTCTAAGGGCCCTGCTGTGCGATCAATTGATCGATAGATAGATAGATAGATAGATAGATAGATAGATAGATAGATAGATAGATAGATAGATAGATAGATAGATAGATAGATAGATAGATAGATAGATAGATAGATAGATCAATGTTCAATGGAGGTATGAAGGAACTAGCACTTCTGGTATGGAACTGACCGCGACGCAACCCTTTTGAAGTGTGTGTAGTTCACGTGACTCTCATACCATGACACAGAAGGCAAATAGTTATCTTTCTCTCCTTCTCTGTCCCCCTCTCACTCTGATTGTGTGTATATTGGTGTTGTGTAACTCAACATTTATCTGTGGGTGTGTGTCTGTGTGTATTCTTTAAAGTAAACTCTATAATAATAATTCCATGTGGCCCATAATAGCCTATAAGGCATGAATTATTTCTATAACTAAGTTTGGCAGCCTGAGCAGAAACCATTTTTCAATGTGGGAACAAATGACACCCCATTAAGCATGAATAACGTCTTATTCTTTTTCTATAGGAAATTGTGTGTGTGTGTGTGTGTGTGTGTGTGTGTGTGTGTGTGTGTGTGTGTGTGTGTGTGTGTGTGTGTGTGTGTGTGCGTGCGTGCGTGCGTGCGTGCGTGTGTGTCTGTCTGTTCATACGTCTACAGTCCATATAGTCATGTCAATAGTTTTATCATAACTACATCTAAATAGTAAACTATGAAATAATGCTGACTGTAAAGCTGTATAAACACTGCACACTGGTCATATTTTTACTTTGGCCCTTCTGCAGCATTAATGTTCCAGACAGGAAACGAGAAAATGAGAAAATCTGTCTAAAAGATATGACAGGAATGGGTGAGGAAGCAAGTAATCAACACATGGTTTTCATTTTGTTTTCCAGCATTTGATGAAAAAGCTTAGGAACACTTGACACTCATTATTATTATTATTAGTAGTAGTAGTAGTAGTAGTAGTAGTAGTAGTAGTAGTAGTAGTAGTAGTAGTTTCTTTTTTTATTTTTTTATTTTTTTTAAATATTTATAACTAAAAAAGATAGAAGGTATTATGATTTTTATAAGAGAAAAAATTTTTCATGCCTTGCAAAACAATTTCTAAACCCAGATGCTAACGGTGTACAACCTGGGACAGATTAGCTACTCAAAAACATGCCAGTGCACAAGTAGGAAATAAATGTGCACATTCCTCACTGCTATAGTAATGTGGTGCTGCATGAAACCAGCAAAGCTGAAGCTGTATTAATGTGGCATCATACCTTCTGCAGTGAAACGGACTGAAAAACCTTCATTCAAAGCATTCAGTTCTGCCATTCTTCATCTGCTCACTGTTTCAGATTCACATCAAAACTATTTTCATCTTGGAAATAGAACTAGATCAGGTTACTCTGTTTATTAGGAACTTGAATTTTGTCCTAAAAATCTTCTGTATGGCAGATACAATCCAGCAACCAGTACTAAATCAAATATTAGTGAGGAGTTTTCACTCTGTCTCTCTAGTGTCAGTATCATGAATCAATAAACTATATAGATAGAGCCAAAATCACAAAAAACAAGGTGCTGATTGTTTTTATAATCTATTTCTGATATAGGGCTGGGTGATATGGCTGAAAACTGGATCACAATATCAGGGTTTAATATCGGTCTATATATCGATAATTATAGATCTTTTTTATGACCCATTTAAATTAAGGACCAGGAGAAAAATATATTACATTTAAACATTTTTATTTTAAACTTAACCTTGCTCTAATCATAATCCCCTCAGTTACTAAGACAGAAATGTCAACAACCATGGAAAACTCAAATAATTAAAATGTAAACATAAGTCTAAAGTCACAATGAACACTTAACAATTATCCCTTAAATGTTAAGTGTTTTAAAATATGTGCAGTGTTTTGTAAACATAAATAAAACTGAGGTAGACTGAGACACATCTGTAATATAAAAAAACAAACCTGATACAGTACAGTAACATTGTTTGAAATATAAAACCTGCTGAAGAGGTTATTGAAGAGGAATCCAGACAGGACATGGCGCAACCAAACATGATACTCTTACATGATTGGCTGATAGCATGTCACTCCCTGCATTGCTAGGTTAGCAGAGAGTGACTGCCTTTGTTAATGCAACCAAACTTGCTTCATAACCTTTGTTTTCTTCTGACGAAGAATAAAAAATATTGAACGTTTTATAGAACACATTTTTTATTGATATCGATCACGTGTCTATCGCGATACATATCGTTATCGTTTTATCGCCCAGACCTATTCTGATAATATTACAGATTTTAAAACAGAAATACAATATTAGAGGTGTGACAAAAAAGCAGCAAATAATTAACTATAGTAAACTAGTAATTATAGGAAGCTAGATTATTTATTGTAATGAATAGTCACAAGAAACAGAAATGGAAGATTTCAACAGGTATAGATGTGTAGCGTCTGGTACAGGTCATTTTAGATTTCATGTCCCAGGCACCCTAAATTTCAACATCTACTCCTCAATTAACCGATGAGCAACCCAGTTTTACACACACACCTGGCTCCAGAATGACTGGAGCCTACACAAAGACCAGATAACCCCATGCGGCTTCTCCGATTGAACTCATAGGGGCCCTCAAACAGAGCACACACACACACACACACACACACACACACACACACACACACACACACACACACACACACACACACAAAACACAATGAGACATTCCTTTTACTAATAAAACCCGAAGATAAGATACTCTAAGGTTCTCATTCTTATAACCCTTTTTGTAATGTGTTTCTTCTTTTAAGGAAGGCTTGCCTGACTAAAACTTATTTGCTCCTTAATTTCCTGACAAGGGTGTATCTTATTCATGTGTCAGAAAACAACATTGTATTTTAAAATCCGTTATACTCTAATTACTATTCATGGCATGTTAATGTATACAGTACCTGTTCTAATGCTGTATGCCCCTTTAAGGTCTGATGTCAGAATGTATACAAAGCTATCGTTTTCTTTTTACTTCCCTAATGAAAGTGCATTTTGTTTTGTGTTTCATCTTTGTTTCTTTGCCTTTATAAGAACACAATATCATATTAACATCAGTTACCCTTTGATTACTGATCTATGTATGTAATGTACCACTGCCATCATTACCCTTCATGTTTAGTATCCAAATGACCACAAAATTATCGGTTACTCGTTTTTTAAACAACGGTGTATTTTATTTGAGCACGAAAGGCGCCATACCGTCTTAATACACCCTGGATCAAACTTTAAAGTCATCTAAAAGTTTGATAGCTAAATAATGCCCACAGACACCTGAAACAAAGGGAGTTTTTCCCTCCAAAATCCTGACCGAAGTATTGGTCATCTCCCCAAAGATGGGTGGAGTTCGCGACCTTTAAATTCTCACAAACACCACTAATCCGTGGTCAGACTTCCGGAACAGCTTCAAGACGACTCCATCTTCCTTTAAAGAAGTTCCAGCAAGCTTCACTTCCAAGAATGACAACTGCTCTGATCTTCGGGAGAACTTGGAAGAACGTCTGACCCCACCCTAACTGACTTTTCAGAGATTTCTCTGTTGCATCCGGACTCTTGTGCAGTAAGCCAATGCAAGTAACTGTTTCCTTTACCAACCAATTTAGATGCGTAATTTTAAGTAGGAATCTTTCATTGAATCTTAAGGTGAATTTAAGTTTCTGTGACGATTTCCCAGTTAGGGTGTGATTCATTTTGAAGTTTAAGCTTGCCATTCCTTTCCTTCCTTTCTCTAATTTCTTCTTTCCAGTCTTTTCCTCCCTTTCCCCAATTTTAATTTCTTTTGTTTTATTTTATTTTCATCTTCGTTTTCCCTATTTCTTTTGTTTGTTTGTGTAGTTAGTTTATGTTGTGTTTGTCTCATTCATTAAATTCCATATTTTTGTGCCAAATAAGTGATTGTCTCTGAGTAACGCTCACAAATTAAGGTACCTGCAACATCTGGTCTGAACTACATGCTCTATTAAGTTAATTTAATTTAAATTACAGTGTAAAGTAAAGGGAAGCGAATCTTTCTTGGCCGGGAAGATACCGCCTTCATAGAATTAATAAAGGTTACACGGACTGTTCGCCGGACGAACAGACCAAATAAGTGTAACGTTCATTCCATTACCGTTAATTTCAACTTAGGTTAAAATATTTAGAGTCACTATAACGTGTTATAATTACTCAAATATTTACCTCGCTTCGCGAGCCAAAATCGCTACAGATGTGAAATGCGGCACAAGGCTTTCACAAGGCCTTATCACAGTATTATTATCATGTTGCTTTCTCTATTTGCTGAGTCATTTTGCTCAACCCTAAATATTTATACTGTCCATATATAGCTGTTCCAAGGGACAGCACTTTTCTATGTGGCTAACTATATACAGTTTATGTGGTGCACGGTGGCTTAGTGGTTAGCATGCTTACCATGTACGTTTGGTGGTTCAATTCATCAGGGGTTTCTTCTGGGTACACTAGTTTCCACCCTCACACCAAAACATTCTCTATAGGCTGATTGGAATCTCTATATTGTGTGTATTGTGTGTGTGTGTGTGTGTGTGTGTGTGTGTGTGTGTGTGTGTGTGTGTGTGTGTGTGTGTGTGTGTGTGTGATTGTGCCCTATGATGGGTTTGTAGGGACAGACTCACGGTTCCTTATAACCCCGTGTAGGTTAAGTGGTATGGAAAATGGATGGATACATTATTTCTGTGTATATATTGCATTGGTTCACTTTCTACAGTTCTGTGTATATATTGTATTTATCCACTTTATACAGTTATGTGGATTAAATTGAAAACTCTTCTCAATGGCACACTATACATCTATGAAAGATTAGATATATCACTATTTTTCACTAGATAAAAGGAAAGTTTTGGCACAAAAATAAATCGTTACAAAAACTATTTTTGTTCAAACTTATTTTGTTAGCCATGTCTTGTGAAAATGTGAATCTAATTGATGTGCTGGCTTTTACTGTCTGACCCTTGAGACTGAATAATGGGAAGAGAGTGTGAGAGAGAGAGAGAGAGAGAGAGAGAGAGAGAGAGAGAGAGAGAGAGAGAGAGAGTTCCAATGTCTCTTGAGTTTGGTTTTATTGTAATACAATCATGACAAATGTAAGTGCAGGGTCTACTCAGTCTATTCAGACGCTTACATGAATAAGAGAGGCTGATCACTAAAAGCAACTAGTGTGGTTTTAAGATAAAGTGAACACGTGTTCAAGTGTTGTTGTGCACTATGGATATGAATGACAAAGTGTGTTAAGTGTATGAGTAATGGGTATCAAACTTTTGACTTCTTCTCTATGGGGTCATCTCTATTCTAATTTGCAAAGGTACTGCATGACTGTGAAGTTTTGAAATAATACCTCTGGCTCTGTTGTTTCTAGTCACTACTACTTGTAAGGAATAAATAAATTAAAATACTGAGATGGAAACGAAAGACTTAATTCATTCATTTATTAAAACAATGTAGCTTAGTAATCACAAACCTGCTCATTTGTACAGTTGTTTAATCAGCAATCATGTGGCAACATCACAATACATAAAATCATGCAGATACAGTTCAAGAGCTTCAGTTAATGATCACATCAAACATAAGAATAGAGGGAAAATGATCTTAGGGATTTAACATAATTGTTAGTGCCCATTGGGCTGGGTTGAGTATTTCAGAAACTGCTAATCCAAAGAATTGCCACAGAATGATGCCAAAAACAAAATTCAACCAGCCACTGCCAATGAACAGACCGGGCTAAGCTAACAAGAAAGCTACACTTACTCAAAAATATACTCTACTTTTTTGTGTAACTGTGGTGAGCCAAAACACATCACAAAAGATACAACATAAAGCATTGAGGTGGATGAGCTACAGCAGCACAAGACCACATTGGGTGCACAGAGACACTGAAAGTAGAAATTTTAAGATAAAAAATACCACAAAATATATTTCCAATCTTCAACTGTTCACTGAGGCACAAGAGAGCAAACAAGACTCAAAGCATTATTAAGTTGTGTCAAAATATGACATACACTTGACTATACACTTACACTGAATAGTACTGTACATACTGTAGCACATTGTGTATAGTATGTCATCATCTTTACACATTCTAGGGTTTGTGTGCAATACCAAGCGAATCTACTGTCTTCAATACATGTTTGCAAAATTTTACCAATGGAAGCACTTGGGAATTGAAGGAAAATAAGAGGCCAAACTCCATCCTACTTGTGTGTGACAGATTGAATGAAGGGTGACTAGTGGAATTCCTGTAGAGCACATGATAAGCTTCCAAATTTAGCTACAGCCCTTAAAGTCTCATCGCAAAACAAAGCACCTAATGAATAGTTTCCATAATCTGTACTTGAAAAGTTTTTAATGATTAGAATGTCAGTAATCAAGAAGAACACCTCAATATATATTTATGTAGATGTAAATAATAATACAGATTACTTATGTATTTTAAATACTAGAAGACATCTAAAATACATACAGACGTGATAAGGAAAAGCATTTCATTACGAGTTTCTACAAAGCTGATAAGCATCAGAGCAAAAATATTACGAGTCTGGGGCCCATTGTGAGTCTCGGGTCAGTCTCAGTACAGTATGTGGGATGAGTCACAGTGGTTCTGGAATGCACCATGCTGGCGGCAGACTAAATCGGTACTGTTGTCGATCAGCATGAACAAGTTTCCTCAATGATTCAAGAAACAGGGAATGCAGAATCGGGTTTGCTATGCTGTGAGATCGTCTCTCACTGATTAAGACAATTTCTTTGCTCTCAGTATTAAAAAGAACCCATGCACACACGCACACACACACACACACACACACACACACACACACACACACACACGCACACACACACACACACACACGCAAACACAACGTTTCTAATCCCTTGGCATTATTGGTCTATGGCCGTCTCCTTGCCATGATTGAATTAGAGAATTCTCAATCAATTCAGGCTAAATAAAAGCTACATAATTCACAGGTTCCTGAAAAGAATAAACGATTGGATTACAGCCATCTTTGATAAACAGCAATCTATTTGGTAGGGAAGTATAAAATAAATTCAGCATGAAGCAGGGCTCCTTGTTTGACCTCTTCCTCTTATCCAAAGTATACTTTCACCCTTCCAGACTGATTCTAATCTTTTAATAGGATGTAGCTAAAATTAAACATTTATTTTTTTCCACACAATATGTGCATTCATATCAATATGTACTTTACTACTAAGTAAAATAATATATAAAAATAGAAGAAATAGTTACACATATAATAAAAGTGGTATAAGGCAGGTATAGTAAAGTATATTGAAGGTATCCTTAAAACAAAAAAAATGTACATTTACCTTATGTGCAGATGTAGTTTGTGAAACATTGTATATGTTTATAAATGTAATATTCACTATATGGCCAAAAGTATATGAACACTTCTCTGTCACAAGATTAATTCAGTATCATGGGCATTAATATGGAGGTGGTCATCCCTTTGCTATTGTAATAAACTCCACTCTTCTGGGAAGGTTTTCCAAGATGTTGGAGCATTAGTGAGATCAGGTACTATGTCAGGTGAGGAGGTCTGTGGTTCAGCCAGTGTTCCAGTTTATCCAAAGTGAGTTGCTTGAGATTGAGGGCAGGACTTTTTTCAGGACACTTGATTTCTTCAACTTTAACTTTGATAAACTTTTGAGCATAGGGACATTGTCATGCTGGAACAGGTTTGGGCCTTTGTAAAGTGAAATCTTATGATCATACAAAGGCATTCTACACAACCGTGTGCTTCACCTTTGTGACAGATTAGGGAATGGTCCGGTGTCAAGAAACGTTTTCCGTACTGTATCTACTAAGGGGTGGACACATGACACATTCAGTAGCTATCACACCAACAAAAGTTCCAGTGTGCCTCCCTGTATACAGGAGCACATGAGAGTTACAAGGCTACAAGTCACTAGCTTAGCTACATTTCTCATCTCACATTTCCCATTGTGTAGGTCGTAGTATGACTATTGACTATTTCATCAATTGAACAATGTGGACTGAAATGGTCAGAGATTGTTAATAAATGCTCCAGTTTTAAGCAATAGTATGAGGCTAATAATCTTCAGGAGAAATAAAAATGAAAGGAAAGGGACTGCAGAAGGCAGCATGACTGAGCAAAATGTATACTGCAAGGGATGAGGGAGAGAGAGAGAGAGAGAGAGAGAGAGAGAGAGAGAGAGAGAGAGAGAGAGAGAGAGAGGAAAAGACTGAAACCCAGATCAAGTCAGGACACAGACTGTGAATAAAGACTTACTATAAAGAAACTCAAACATGGTGTATCATTATAAAAGAAATATACCACCCACGGCTTTATTACACATACTACATAACAACGACATGATGTATCCTGAGTGTATGTGGTGTCTTTTCATTCATGAGCATAAAGCCGTCGCAATTGTCAAGTAAATCTGACATAAGCAGCACTTAGAAAAGAAAAAACAGACGAAACCTTTCATACTGCTGAAGGATTAAATGTGTCCACTGTGCCAAGTGACTGTGGGATGCTTCTCCACACACTGGTCTCTCAGACACCTGAGTCATGTGACACGCTAATGTCGAAAGCAGACAGCCGTTAGTTCACTAAATTCTCTATTCTGAGCCTCATGTTTATCCATCCAGCCACTCCACCCAGTGTTATTCAGCACAGTCCACTCAGAAATGCAATGTTTGCCAAAAAAAAAAGACTCTATTGGGAATTATAAAATCAACCTGTGCTCAGGGAAGAAAAATATTCATAGCTGTGTGTCCCTTAGAGTGGCTTATCCTTGATCTGAGAAAAATCCTACTTGATTTACACAGACACTATTTGATTTACACAGACACTCTCACACACAGACAATTTCACACACAGACACTCTCACACACATGGCTTATCCTTGATCTGAGAAAAATTCTATTTGAATATCCTATTTTAGTAGTAAATAGAGCACAAAATGGAAGATCCGGGGAACAAATACTGCACACAGGCACATACACTCCTATGGGCAATTTAGAGTACTCAATTCACCTGATGGTATGTTTATGAGGTGAGAGAAATCATATAAAACCCAGAGGAAATCAACAAAGACACAAGAGTAACATGTAAACCTCCACAAAAACAGTAACCTGAGCTCAGGATTGAACCTTGGAGCTATAAAGGCAATGCCGCTGTGCCAGCGTGTAACCCAAGGTTTACAGTGTAACGGATAAAATATGTCGCACATCTCATCATGTAATGTAATTACAGAAGAGGAGCTCAACAGTTTAGCTTTCATCCATATTTCACAATATTTTGTCCATACTGATCATGAAAACCTGGCAATTTTTATAATTTAAAATAAAAAATAAAAAGCAAAACAAAACTACTGTCTTGTTTAACTGTTCTACCTCACTGCATGAACTGTTCTCTAACAGGGGTTTACTTTGATTATATTCTTAGATCCTGACCTATTTGTGCTAGCATGAGGATTTGTTTACTCTGGAGACTACAAAGCATGTCTATAACTCACTCTAGATACAAGATTCTACCAAATACTGTAAATGTAAATGTAACACACCCTAACTGCTGGATTTGACCTGCTATACACTGAAAAGCTTTAACTAGGAGTCTAATTATAATTCTAAGCAATCTTTTAAACAAAGCTTGAGGTACAGTACAAACAAAAGCTATTATTTTTTAGAAGTGTCAGAGCTGTCTTCTTATACAAAAGCTCTTGTTCTTCGCCTTAAATAAAAAGAAGTACTTTTCAAAGAAACAAAAGACTTGATCTAAGAACTTTATCTAAGCTATCTCTCTCCCTATCACTTCCATTCATCTGTTTCTGTCTCAGGCTTTTTTTTTTCTCTCTATTATATTATTCTCCATTTCCCCTCCTCCTGTTTCATCTGTCTCTTGGACATGACCACACTGGGCAGGATATCAAATCTGCAGTTCTCTATTCAGGCCAGATAATCCATTTCTCACCCTCTCATTTTGACTGAATGCATCACTTCATGTAGTTTCATGACACCGCCCCTGCCATTTTGCTCTCTTTCCACGGCTTTAACTTTCTCTATCCACCTCATCATCTTACAGTGATGACTAACTGTATTATAAATCAGCCGGAAAGAGGGGCAGATGTCCACCACAGGAGCAGATTTGGTGACAAACTGCCATTCATCTTGTTTATGCATCAACTGCATAGATATAAACTGACCTGTAAACACACACTTTCATAAAGAACCATCATTAACACTATGCACATCATTTTTGTCCCCTAGCCACAGTAAAATGTGTGTATTTTGTGTTCATAAACACACATGACTGAGCATGATGTCACTGGCATATTCTCGACAGACAGCTCTGCCAAACAATCTGCTGCCATGGAGTTGAGGAGCCATGCCTCCTTGGTGATCTGGGCTGGCAGCTCTCACCTGCTGTTCTCTGCAGTTCTCACCTCTAATCTCCCAAACAGGAAAAGCATGTCAAACATCATGCATTCGACAACATCTAACTGAAAAAAAAGACATTCTCACTTCAGCTGTAACATGGGCAGCATTTTTTCATTCTATTTCATTCCAACTAGTATTTCTAATTTATTTAGATTTAATTACCAGATTTAACTATTGCTTAGGCTTATATGAAGCTGGAATATACAGTACATTAGTATCTATTCTGGATCTGCTAGGAGTTTCTGAGAACTGGATGAAGCAACCTTGGTGTAAACAAAATATGATCTCATGACCTCCACAGAACATATGATCTCATTACACATATAACATCTGCAACAGAAATATGAGACAAACTGAGTAATAATATTTCAAATAGCCTGATCCTAGTGACCTAATAGTAATCAGGGACTACTGATTGCCCTAAAAAGCAAAGCCTGGTGGTATTCCAGAAAACACAACAAACGTTTTACCAGAACCAGACAATTGAGGGACAGGGGATGTTGGAACATAATCCCCTTGGCAACTTTTGCAACAACAAGGACAAATCATTGTTTTTTTTTGTTTTAGACAGAAGAGATTTGAGTTTGAAATGACATTTATAGCATTTGGGAGACCTTATCCCAAGCAACTTCCATTTTATCTAATTTTTATACAACTGAGCAATAGAGGCTTAAGGGCCTTGCAAACAGGCCCAGCGTGGCAGCTTGGCATACCTGGGATTCAAGCTCACAACCTTCCAATAAGTAGTCCAACACTTTAACCGCTAGGCTACTACACAGAATACATTAATACCAGATGAACGCATGAAACTTTTATATCCTGGTACAGATGTGTTATATGACATATCGCATTTTGCATCAGACCACACAATATTTAGATGACGATCAAAAAAGTGTCTTTTTACATTGATTGTTTAAAAAATAAACATCTGAACATCTTTCCTTGGTTTTGGGCTTCATTCATCAAGACTACATTTGTAAAAAGGATAAACCAACATGAAGAGCAGACAGCTGTTATTCAAGAAAAGTGAGCCATTTTTCAGAGACATTGCACAAGCATTAGGCATAGCCAATTCAACAATTTGGAACTTTCAAAGAAACCACTGGTGTACTGAGCAACTGACACCAAACAGTTCGGCTAAGGAAAACAACAGATGATGGCAAGAGCATTCTGAGAGCTGTGCAGAAGACCCCCAAAACAACACTCTAACAATGTCCACAAAGCAGAAGTGAGCGTTTTCAAAAAGAAAACTTAGGGATCAAAAATATAGAGGTCAAACCACAAGATGCAAACCACTTCATCAGCAATAAGAATCAGAAGGCCTGTTTGGCAGTCACAAAAAGTATGGCAATGAGCCACAAATGTTTGAGACCAAGTTTAACTCTACTAAAGTGATGGAAAGGCCAAAGCGAGAAAAAAGAAAGTATCTGCTGATGATCTAAAACTTAAAAGCTCATCTGTTAAGCATGGAGATGGTGCATAGCTTGGGCTTGCATGGCTTCTTATAGAACAGGCTCACTAATATTTATTGATGATGTAATTCATGCTGGTAGCAGCTGAGTGAATTCAGAGGTCTACAGAAACATTTTGTTTGCCAATTCACAGAGAAATGCATCCAAATAAATTAGGAGGAACTTCATAATGAGGCAAGACAATGAGCCAAAACGCACTACCAATACAACAAAGGACTTCATCAAGTGGAAAAAGTATGTAACTTTACAACCTGTAGGCTTGCAGGACTAATCCTTCTAGTCACATCTTCATATTATATCTCCTACAGTGTTAATCACCTGTAGCTCAAATTTAAGTCAACAAATTAAAAACAGCACTGGCACCAGTGATATGTAGATGATTTTAAAAGATTTATGGATTAAATTATTTGTTTTAAGAGAATCCCAAAACAGTGCCAGTGGTCAGGGCTTGTGGTAGATTTGGAGCTTATCCCAGAAACACTGGACGAAAGGCAGGAATATACCCTGAACAGGCCACCGAGCTATGACACACACATAACTAGCGACAAGCTAGAGTTGCCAAAACCAGTTTGAGGATGGAACCTTGGACCTTGGTGCTGTGAGGTGACAACACTGCCCACTATGGGAGTGTGCTACCCAGCTCCACAAACACTGAAGATAAAACTCGAAGGAACTAACAGGAGAACCCGTTTGAGTGTTAAAATAAATCTTGTATTTAAAGATTGTAGACATGGGGAAGTTGCTTGCTCGAAATCATGAAAAAGATGCAGTTTGTATCTTGGACAGAAATGACAAACCAAAACAAAATTTTTGGAAATTTGTGTTATTGTTGGAACCCTTAAAATTCTGCACAGTAACATGAACAAAAACAAAATTTCTTAAAAATTAAACAAGGTTGTGTCAAATTGTCCAGGTAATATGCATCTTTCCTGGGACATTGCACAATGTCAGGTGACCTGCAGGGACATGGTTTCCTCTGGGTTTTCCAGTTTCCTCCCACCACCCAAAGGCATACAGCTACATTAAATTGCACCTGTGCATGAACGGATCTGTGTGAATTGTGCTCCGTAATAGTTTTTAGTCCCATCCAGGGTATATTCCCTCCTTGCCCCAGTGTTCCCAGGATAGTTTTCAGATCTATTATAAACCTACACTGGTATAAAGCAGTTACCGAAGATGAACGAATAAATCATGATTTTTAAGAGCCAGTTATTTCCCTTATTTTATGGTACACTACTCTATACTTGTTTCCTGGTGAAGGATTGGCTGTAAAGAGTCAAACGATTAAAAAGATACCAAGAATAAAATGATACCAGCTACAGCACTGTTTCAGTGACGGGGAAAAAATCAGTTTAGTATATTGCTCTGCTTTTTTGACCTGGTATTTAACACACCATCATCCTAGTAACAACTTTTCCACAGAAGCTTGATCAATATCAGTGCAGAGATCTCCTCAAACTGCTCAAGCACACCTGTAGCTCACTTATGATCTGTCTCAGAAACAAACAAACAAACAAAAAACTTTGTTTTCTACTTCAGAAGTAACCTGTCAAGCTTTTCAGTCGCCATGGAGACGCCGTTCACCAGCACGGGACAGAACAAACCTGCTACAGCCTCCATCGTCACCACCATCACCATCATCATAACCATCATCATCAGAATTTATGTCCCCATCAATGACCTAGCGCTTGCTGTGGTTAGGTCTTACAAACTCTCCATGTCTCGCTTGTATCCTACCTGACGGACTCGGTCCTCGTTTGCAGTTGGGGACGGAGTTTCTGCCTCTGGAGACGCCATCTGAGAGCTTCACAGAGCCGCTCCAGCCTCTGCAGCACAGGTCCGAGTTTATCCTCGCGGTTACACACTGAAGGTGCGGCCGCGGTGGACACACGCCATCAGCTGTATTACAGCCTCTCTGTTACTGCTGTCCTCCAAATGGGACACAGAGGAGTAAACAACAGCAAACAGCGTGCGCAGAGACGCAGTGCACTGAGAGGGACAGCTTAGATGTGTCTCTCTCTCTCTCTGTGTGTGTGTGTGTGTGTGTGTGTGTGTGTGTGTGTGTGTGTGTGTGTGTGTGTGTGTGTGTGTGTGTGTGTGAGAGAGAGAGAGAGAGAGAGAGTGCATAATCCAAACACTCCCCACGTTGTAACTGCGAGAGAATAATATCAAATACTATAGCTAGTAAGTAATTAGAGCAGCCAAGTATCAATTATCCTGTTTATACAAATTCTATAATGATATTAAATCAATCTTTGTATAAGAGTGTAAAGATAAGAGTTAGCAAAAGAGTTATTAAAGCAAAAATTGCATGTCATCCCCTCACAAGGATAGTAAGACCAACAAAAGCCCCCATATGTGTGGGTCAAACAGATTAACAAGTAATAACTAATTCCCATTATTTTTCTGTGCCCAGTTGAGTAAGTATGTAAATATTGGATGTTTCACATTTTTAAAATGTAAAATATTTTTTGCCCTGACTGTGAAGTCGTGCCCCTCACAGAGCTTATAAATGACCTGTAGTAGCACAACGTTTGGTAGGATACATGGTTTCTGTTGCGAACACGACTGCCTCTGCATGACATAACTCAAAATGTTCCCTACTCCTTGAAGTAAGAAGCCACATCAAAGCCTGGAGCTGTTTTTCACATACGTTCGATTTTCTTCCTTGTCAGTATAGTGAAATGCTGGAGTTTTAGAGAAACACGTTCAGATTAACTAGGAACCATGAGACATTTGAGCCCTGGTTTCAGAGACAGTTAGTCAATATTAAACATCAGCTTCAATGATATAAAGTAACTGTAGGCTGAGAGATGACAAGGATTTGATTTTCTAGCACAGGATATCAGTCATTGCCAGGAAAACTCTTGCCTGGGGTAGAGGAATATGCATTAAGGTCACTACAGACTCTATAGTAAACCCATTTTGAGCAGATCTGTTTAAGGTTTTTCCCTTTTTTCAGAGACTGTAAATGACTAGAAACTTAATACTGAAATGCTTAGTTTTCATGTAGCATGCTGCCTGCAATTGATAACAAACTATAGAAGAATGTATGTAATATCTAAACTCTAGAGGAAAGTGACACTAATTTCTTCTATCTGTTATATTCCTACAGTCCACTATCATTCCCAATAACAGGATGTGAAACCACAGTGCTATGATAACCGAAATGAATCTTTGCTTATACTGTTTGTCTGAGTCATGTTAGCCTAGCCATTCATATAAACAAAACAATGCCACACTCCTCTCTGAATTACATCATTGCGTAATTCATTATAATCTACTTCCTGCAAGTTGGTTTCCAAGTAATGGCATCACCCTGGCAGTAAAGCCTGGCTAAATGTATTACTGCTGTCGAGACATGACAATGTCCAGCCATCATTTTCCTCCCTTCTTCCTGTGAAATATCCTTCTGCCCCTGCTGTCATGTTGTATTAGTTACTCTCAGTTGAAGAAAGTGCAGATGTCACAGTGCATATTAATCTGCTGAGACATTTTTGTTGACATTTTTGCCATTAGATCTTATTATAGAAAAGCACAAAAAGCTTATATTCTGGTTCATTTTAATAATTCATTCAGTGCACTGACAGATCTGTCCTATTTCATATCTTTCATATGATGACATAATACAGTGAATATGCATCACATGGTGAAATATGGACTCTATATATATATATATATATATATATATATATATATATATATATATATATATATATATATATATTCCTTTTCTAACCCCAAACTGGTGTACCTTTATTTTATACTGTCGTTAAAGCTGTATTTCATTTACCTATTTATTTAACACACAAAAACGTGAATGTACAGCTGTGATTCTCACATGCACACTAAATCTTTAACAGTAACAGTCTCTAAATAGACTAGAGTTCCTTCAACACTGCAGTGCATCATACATTCCTGATATAATGTAAAAATAGTCAATGACAAAACGTGTGTCCGTTGCTTTATCAGTATGTCAAAACCTGAAGTGAATTAGCACCAGAATAATAAGCATTAACACTTCCATAGTTATACAGACAATTTTCTTTTTCTTTAATTTGCTCATTGTATTAAAGTTATAATTGTTAAGTTACTATTTTCCTATCTTTTTGTCTATTTTGTTGTTTTTGTCTGTAACTATTAACCAGAGATGGGTCAGACTTAAGTCGCAAATTTGAGACTTGAGACTTGCTTGACAAATATTAAAAAAAGACTCGACTTGACTGACTTGACATTCATGACTTGAGACTTGACTCGTACTTGAGTTAAATGACTCAGAGATGGGGGACTCGACTTGCCTCATGTCAGACTTAAGTCGCAAATTTGAGACTTGCTTGACAAATATTAAAAAAAAAGACTCGACTTGACTTTGACTTGACATTCATGACTTGAGACGTACTTGTGACTTGCACATGTGTGACTTACTCCCACCTCCGCTATTAACTTTAAAACTGTAACTACTATAATAACTATTAATTAATAAAAACACATTTGTATAAATTTATAATGAACTTTGTTAAATGCAAAATAATGATCACTGACAATAAAAAATGAAGGACAGTGTGAGATATTTTCAGTGTTTTTTTTTTTTAATGTTTTAAAATTGGGTGATTTTCTCTTTTTGATGAGAACTTC
Organism: Tachysurus fulvidraco; assembly: GCF_022655615.1. NCBI lineage: Eukaryota > Metazoa > Chordata > Actinopteri > Siluriformes > Bagridae > Tachysurus > Tachysurus fulvidraco. Next base: position 28,715,356 of record NC_062518.1, on the reverse strand, counting down.
TACTAAAACTACTGAAATATCGACAAATGAATTCCATCCATCCATGTTCTAGGTCAGCAGTGGAGTCTATCCCAGGGGACTCTGGGCACAAGGCAGGGGTCACACGGTATAGACGAGGTGCCAATGCACCACATGACTATTCATACACTACTGTTCAGACAATTTAGAAATGCTAAAACTCATGTCTTCAGACTGGTTAAGAAAACCAGAGCCTCCCAGAGCACATTGAGAACCCTCGACACACAGGGAGGAGGCAGGAATCTAACCCTCAGTCTATGGAGTTATAAGGCAAATGTTCTAATCACTAAACTACCTCATGAAATATTGATTCAAACCAAAATAAATGCAGCTATGAGACAAACATGTACAAAAATGAATGAATGAATGAATGAATGAATGAATGAATGAATGAGCACTGACTGTTATCTGGTCCTGTCCTTTACAGTCACAATGTGTTGGGTACAAGATACCAGCTGCTCACATGGCTTTTTTTTCTTTGTATCTGGTGGCCACTTTGAGTTTATCTCCATGTCACAGGTGCTTATTGTTCCATGAGCTGAATCAGTGGAAGAATGTCCTGGATGAATGTCACACGAGCAGACCGAGCTGTCAGTCAAAATCCAGTCACCTTCAGTTCAGCTGGTACTTACTGATATACATGGGTGAATTTAATGTCATAAATAGTTGAAGTGTGGATGTTTCCAGACATTTTACATTAAGCTCAGCCTGGGTACTTTGCTTTGCTAACAGGAGTAGAAACAAAGCTGCATTTTTGCATCCAAGCATTTCATAGACATGTCTAAAAAAGCCAATGTCACTATGCGACAATGTCACATTTTATCCAGTAGATAAATCTGTAACAATGTCACGTTCCTAAAGTGTTAAGCTCAAACTAATCAGTTTCTAAACAAGGCTCGAAAATTGCCTTTGCTTAATAGCAAACGTTTTAACTAGTAAAGGTCACTGTAGGACACGATGGCAAGTAAGCTGTATTAGGAGAAATATTCAATTATGCTCAGCAGGTTTTGAGCCCACCTCTGTAGACAGGAAGAGTTTCTAGTTAAGGATGGAGTGATTGATAGGACTGTCACTTTATGCATTTCACTGACTCCAAATATTTATCTTGAACAGCTATAAAGACTTCAGCATTTACAAGGAGTCAGTTTTTAGCAATGGAAAAATTTAGCAATTGTAATTAGCAATATATCGCCATCTGCTGACAGTCTGCACATCCTGCAGCTCCCATTTCTTAGAGGAACATGAAATTTATTTAAAAAAAAATAAATTACTTTTTACTTACTTAAGATTATGAACTGCTAATTAACTAACGATCAATAAACAAATTAATTAAATAAATACATAAATAAATGTTGTTACACATCCATCTTAACCATGACACCTTAACACTTAAACTGCATATTTCTGTTTATACAGTTCATACAATTGAACAGGTCTCATTTCTTTTTTTATTATTATTGCACAATAACGATTATTTTCATTTTTACACGTATTGCTTGTAAGCTGATGCTTTTTTTCAGCTATCAAAAATCTCATAGCTAAGATATAAATATAAAGATCAGCATGTGCATGTATATTTATGTGTGTACATACAGTATATACACATAGAAGCCTTCTTCATGCTTGGATGAGTATTGCTGAACAGGGTGAATTAAAAGTGCATTAAGAGTTACATAAAGGTCATAATGTTGTACATGACTGGACATAATTAAAATGATATCAGACTGGATCGATTTAATCTGAGCAGCTCCAAGGCCAGTAAGTGTGCAACATAAACAATGGTTGATGTACAAACAGTGATACACGTTCTACATGTAGTTAGATGTTAAAAAAATGTTTTTCCATTTGATTTTATTTATATGACACTATTTTTAACGATGTAATTATATAGTATGCACACAATCCAGTTATTAATATTTTTCATATTTAAATTATGTACATTACATACTACATAAAAAAAGCCAGCTGCTGTAAGATAAATATTTTTTATTTAACACTTTTGCAATGTGTATTTATTGTGAGCATAAATATAACCCAAGTCAAATGATCATTTTATTTAAATGAAAGTAAACAATGGAAAAAAACAACAACAAAAAAAAAACATGCAGTTGCTGACATTCACAAACCATTTAAACCATCATTACAAATTGTGAGACTGGAATTTTGGGGACAGGTCGACTTTATAACACGACAGACAAACGAATGTTTTCCATTTTACAGTTTCTGGGCAATTAATATTTTGATTTCCCCAGGTAAATGAGGTAAACGAATCCACGATATATATAGCCACCTATTCCACTCATTTATAAACATGGCATCATATTCCTTCTAAAAAAAAATGAAAGCGATAAAACTAATATAAAACAATAAAAAGGCAACAACATCATTTTACACTTTAAATATCAAACAAACTTTCATCGGAATAAGAGCACAAGTAAAATGAAATTCCTGATTCGGTTTGTGTAATGGCTTTCAGATTTGTAGTAGGAATGTAGTAACTGCTCAGGATCATATTTATGCTCACAGGTCTATAGAGCAGCCGGGTGAAAATGACACTTCAAACTGAATTCTTGTGTCCAGCACATTTAGTTGTGGTCATTTTGGTGTGTGTGTGTGTGTGTCCCCTAATACTGGGGTTTCCAGAATATGATCTGTTTATCTTCCCCTCCTGTAATGACAGTGCTACACTGCTCATTCATCCAAATGCAAGTGACAGGACCTGAAAAACCAGATAAAGTATATGAATTATATTTTCCAGAGAATTTGGATTATTGTCCTGTGTGTGTGTGTGTGTGTGTGTGTGTGTATACCAGAATGAGCAGGGATCCTGTGTGTGATCTTGCTAGCAAGAAGATCCCAGATCAGCAGGTTTCCTGACTGACCTCCAGCCAACACAATGCTGCCGTCCCAACAAAAACACCTGCGCTCCGGAATACATAGAAATAAAATGCATTGATACGGCTGCTTTTCATGATGTAGAAAGTTTAAAGTGAAAGTTATGATAGCATGGAGAGATAAACACTGTTTCTGAAATTCTCCAAGTTACTGTGAACAAATTTTTTCTTCATTCTGTGATTTGCTTTGAACATGAAACGAAGCTTGACCTTTATGTGCAGGATTTCATGCGCTGTTCTGTTCTGTTGCATTGTGATTTGCTGATTGGATAATTTCATGAATGAGCATGGGGACAGATGTTTCTAATAAAAGCGACTGTTGCATGCATGTCAAGCTCCCACAATACCGGTTTCCCAATTCCAATTTTATTGCCTGCATATTAAAAGTGTGAAAAAAGAATAAATGTATAAAAGAGAGTTACCTCTGTTCCTCCTCTGCAAGAACTGCAGCAAGTGTTGTGCCTGTCTGTACGTCTGTAACCTTCAGATACAAATCCTCACCAATACTCAGGATGTTTCGACTGTCTGAATCACACACACACACACACACACACACACACACACACACGAAATGATTGTGTACGTAAGACCTGTATGCACACTAAGACTAAGATTTCTGACACACACACACACACACACACACACACACACACGAAATGATTGTGTACGTAAGACCTGTATGCACACTAAGACTAAGATTTCTGACACACACACACACACACACACACACACACACACGAAATGATTGTGTACGTAAGACCTGTATGCACACTAAGACTAAGATTTCTGACACACACACACACACACACACACACACACACACATGAAATGATTGTGTACGTAAGACCTGTATGCACACTAAGACTAAGATTTCTGACACACACACACACACACACACACACACACACACACACACACACACACACACACACACACACACACACACACACACACACACACACACGAAATGATTGTGTACGTAAGACCTGTATGCACACACTAAGACTAAGATTTCTGACACACACACATGCATGCACGCACGCACACACTTGCACACACCAGGACTAAAAGCCACTTGGTGGATCTTTTCAGAATGACAGGTGAGATGATGCAGGACGGAGAAACTTGCAATATCCCAAATACTCAGAGTGCCTTCTTTTGTGCCCGATGCCAAGAGCGTACCAGCAGGATTTAGAGCTATAGTGTTAACCTGTTTAAACAAACACAGACATCATATAATTTCATACAGATAACTCTTTAATGTGCTGATTTATACTAGTGCTGTGATATTATTTAGTACACTAATACACTGTGATAAGGATATCATATAAGGATAACGCTCAGCTTTATCACACAAGACAGAGATATGTTACGATATTTTTAAAAGCAGACAATACAAAAAAAACCCTCAATGTAGAAAACAGTTTTGATAATTAACTAAAGATTAAGAACATTCCTTTTCTAAATTCAGAGTAAAACTATTCAGTTTTCTAGCAGATATAATGCTGGATTTTACTGTTATGATAAATAGATTTTTAAAAAATTATTACCGCAGAGTATTATAAACAGAGTCCAAATGTTTATACAGCAGACTTTCTTAGATTCTCATTATGAAACACACTAATTACGTAAAGATTATCTCTCTCTCTCTCTCTCTCTCTCTCTCTCTCTCTCTCTCTCTCTCTCTCTCTCACACACACACACACACACACACACACACACACCATTTAAGTTAATATTGTGAATTTATTTTACCACATTTGTATTGAGCACGGAGGAGAATCTGCGGCTAGCAAAAAACTTTAGCTAACTGTAGCTAGTTTTAATATCAACACCACCAACAACAACAACAGGAAACGTCGTTTGCTTTTAATATTCTGCATTTTTATCATTTTGGAGATTACAGACAATTAGAAAAATGTTAGTAAAAAAATAGTATTTTCCGCACCATAAGGCGCACCGGATTATAAGGTGCAGTCTCAAATACGGGCTCTATTTCTGTACTTAACCCATACATAAGCTGCACCGTATTATAAAGGCACATGCTAACATACGGTCTACAAAAAAGGTAATGGAAGCAAAACAGTGAGTTTAGTTTAACTTTATTCTACTATTTAACAATACACACATTATTTTTTAATCAATCTTCTCCCACAAATCCATCAAAGTCCTCATCTACTGTGTCTTCTTAACTTGGCACAGTACATTTTCTTGCTTCCCCCACTTGCGAACCATAGACACATTGATGTTGAATACTTTCAGCTGCTCTATTCCCATTTACAACCGCGTAACTGATAGCCTGTAGTTTGTATGTGCCTCGTAAGCATCTGATTTTTATTGGTGGATGGCAAACCAACTTAAGGTGCATTTACCGCCACCGACTGGACTGCAGTGTGGAGCTCATAGTGGTTAGGAAGAAACAAATGTTTTGCAACATACCGGTAGTATACCTACCGGAGGCGTGGCAGAGGTAAGCGTACGTACTGTACGTATTACGTAATGTCTTCTGATTGGTTTATCGCTGCCAGCGTACGTAGTGTATGTATTACGTCTCTGTGCAGCTGGAAATGGTCCGACAGTCAATCTAGCGGAGCGCTTACTAAAGTCACACAACAACATTTTTTGGAACTCGGTGCACACATAAGGCGCACCAGGTTATTAGGTGCACGGTCGATTTTTGAGAAAATTTAAGGCTCTTAGGTGCAACTTATAGTGCGGAAAATACTGTAAACGCGTAACAGTAACACACAGTACTGCAAGTTAATGCGTTCGCTGGTATGGGTCTGGGTGCTATTGGTACCGCAGTGAGGTATATTCACCTTACAGCATTACATAACATGGTAAAGGCTTACCCCGGCCTCGTGCTCCAACTCAGCCAGCAGCAAAAACTGTGTCCTTTTATTGTTGGAAATGTCTGAGGCTACACACTTCCACACCTGCTCCCATGCACACAAGAGTTCAGCAACAGGAAATGACAGAGGGCAAAAGAATAGGAGTATGAATCAGTCTGAACATTTTAATTACAGTTAGATATTATAGCGGTGCCAAATTCTTGTCATTAATAGGAAAGACTCATTAATTATCGTTTTTATTTTAGATTTTGTATCCATGTTCTGACCAATAAGATGTTTTTATCTAGATGACCTGTTCCCTGAAAGAATGTTAAATTGGACTCACTTTATTCCGTGTACAGTTTAAGACATACGGTGTCATTTGAAAGTTTGCGAACCCTTTAGAAATTTCTAGATTTCTGCATAAAAGCAGACAAAGTGAACACAATCAAACAGATCAGACTAATATTTTATACTTCCAGTATTATATATCTGTGAGAGGCAAAAGTATGCGAACCTTTATGTTTAGTACTTAATTTCAAGGTCAAATTAGAGTCCATCAATTCCAATGAGATGACAATCAGGTATCTATGAGTGTCCAATTTTATTTAAAGAACAGAGATATATCAAAGTCTGATGTTCATGATGTGTATTTGTGGAAGTGGATCAGAGAGTTATTGTTGCTCATCAGGCTGGAAAAGGTTACAAAATCCTCTCTAAAGAGTTTTGGACCATTGGTAAATTCCCAGAGGTGGTCAACCAACCAAGATCACTCCAAAAGCAAGACATGTAATAGTCTGTTGGTCAGAAAGCATTACAGGGTAACTTCTAAGCAAGTAAAGGCCTCTTTTACTTTAGCTAATGATAATGTTCATGACTCTGCCATCAGGTGAACAGAGTTGCAAGGAGAAAGCCATTACTCTCCAAAAAGAACTTTGCCCATGAAGTTTGCTAAAGATCATGTGGACAAGCCAGAGGACTACTGGAAAGATAGAGGAATGAAACCAAAATAAAAGAAGAAGCGTTATTTTTAGACAAAAGAAAAAAAATGAATTCCAGCATAAGAACCTTATACCTTCTGTGAAACATGGTGGTGGTAGTATCAAGCTTTCGGCCTGTACTGCTGCATCTGGGCCAGGAAAGCTTGCCATCATTGATGGAACGATGAATTCAGAATTATTCTAATGATCTCTAAATAAAAATGTTGGCTCATTTGGTTGACTGTATTCACTTTATTTACTTTTAGGACTTGTGTGAAAATCTGATAATGGTTTGGGTCATATTTATGCAGAAATATAGGAATTTCTAAAGGGTACACAAACTTTCATGTGACACTGTATCAGTATCATTAGCCACCTGAACATGTCATCTACAGCAATATTAATATGTAATCCTTTACAGGGGTGAACAAATCATCCGTTAATTAAAAAACACAATAACATATATGTTCTTTTTAGGTTGTTACAAACCTACCAATAAAAAGGCACGGCTATGAAAAGTGTCCTGTGCCCTGGGGTTAGTGCTCTGTCCACACCTTTATAACCAACTGTACGCAACGTTATTTTGCAGTCATGCATAATCATGTCAATGACTGTACTATTGATGTATCTTGTATGACACGTTTTTAATAGTATAACAATGAGCTTTAGCTGAATTCAGACGTCTGACCTTTACAGTAGAGTCCCACGATGCTGTGTAGAGCTGGTCGTCTCTCCAGCAAACTTGACTCACAGCGTCATCATGACCCATGAGTGTGTCCTGCCTCCTTCCGTATGCTATTGAATAAAAGTACCTAGTGCCAGATTAGGGAAGGGACACAGAAGAATATGGAAGGAGGAATAAAAAAAATGGGAAAGAGAAAGAAAGAGGATGATAAAAGAATCACGCATGCTGAGCCGCAAGAACGAGAATTTATTATGATGACACTTACACGTTATTATCCCATGAAGAACAAACTACGGTTTTATCCTCCGGTAATATCACACAAGAGGACAATGCCTAAACAGACAGAGAGGGAAAAAAAAAAGGATAGGGTTGTGTTAGGAACGCTTACATGTTTATGACTTATTAATGAGGATAAAATGTCACAGCGTTGTTCATCCATTTTAAACGCAGTTCAGCATGCTTTACATTATGCACAAAAAAAAAATAATAGAAATAAAGTAGAAAAAAATGTATTGGAAAAGTAAAAAGTAAGGCTGATGAGATGATAATACGGAGAAGAAGACACTTAATAATTGTTAAGTTGATAATTAAAAACTAAGTTAGTTTTCCCCAATGAAATAATGTCATGGGTGTTTGTTTGAGAGAGCGGACACGGCGTGAAAACGATGACGGAGAAAGGGGAGAATGTAAGGTTAGGTTTGAACACGTGATGCTTTGTTCACAAGTACAGCGAGTTGCAGTGACAAAGTGACATTACTAATCATTCTCGATGAGCAACAGTGACTGACGGTGACTGGATGTGAACTTGATGCTGTAAATGGTATAGTGACTAGCAATGGGAGTGTAGACAGTAGAGTGCGCTTGATTTGTGACAAACAGCACACACCGCTTCTCCTTCGCCTCGTACGATATGATGCATATACCCCAACTTTATATACAAACTCTCTCTCTAAAGAATGTTCCATGGTATACGCAAAAAAATAGAATTTGTCGTCAAGTGGAACGGTAGTTGTGCTACCCGCTGATTAATGTTATTACTATAGCAACCGGTAACACAACCACACGCTGGGAATTTAGAGTACAGCGACTGGAGAAAAAAAAATAGCTGCACGTATGAACGAAGCATGGAACGGAAATGTTAGCGTGATATTAAAAATTTCTATCGGATTCCAAAATTAACCACGCCAAAGGACAGTTTGGAGGTGTTTACTCTTTTAGAATAAATCACTTAATGATACATTTTGGCAAAGTAAAACACAATAAAAAGTGTAGTGTTGAACAGGAGGCATCATTTGCTCCGGTATTTTGTTATAGAACACTGGCTGCAGTGTTTTGACCGAGTTTTAATGCGTCTATTACATTTTAGGTTCTCTAATGATAGTTTAAGTAAGCATACAACAATGTTACCATGTTGGAAAAGGACATGCTCCTCTGTAGTGCCTTGCTTTCTTTAGAAAACATCTTTAAAGTAGAGTCTGTAATGAAAATAAAGAGGGTATTTTTTGTAAAATGCAGTAAACAATAGATTATTCAGGGTTTCCGTTGGCGATCCTTTACCTTGAGATGTCGTAAAAATGGACAAACCATTTAAAGTCACTGCAATTCCGGTCACTGGTCTGAAAGAACAATTATAGACTGACATCAACACAACACACACACAGTATATATTGTACATACACACCCAAACACAGATGAACAAACTTACTCTTTGTGTATCTTGTGACTGGACTGCAATGTGAGTTTGTTCATGTTGCTCCAGGCAAGTGTCTTACTTTCCTCTGTCAGATCCTCAAACGATTCCATACTGGGAGAACCTGCACATGGACGTGCATGTTAGTATACGCTTGTCTGACCTAAACCAGAGGTAATGGACTTGATCTACTTGATGTGTGATAGATTAAGAATTACCTGGTGAGAGGTCATTGGGCGATGTGCTGAGGCTCGTCCCTGCAGAGACGTTGTTGAATCGAGGTGTGATGCGTTGAGGATGAGGTTTGGTGAAAAGCTGTCGGGGAGTCTGACCAAACTCCAGAATCTGTGTTAGCATCGCTATCTTCTCATCCGGGTCCTCGATACTACACAAACATCAACACACACATGCAAGTACCCATAAAAAAAACAACAATTAAGCATAAAAATGAAAACAATGATCTACAGACAATATTAGGTGCTAATCTAAAGGAATCCTGCTGTCACATTACAGACAATTTAGAGATTCCAGTCAGCCTACAACACATGTCAATGGACTGGGGAGGAAATCAGAGTATCTGGAGGAAAGCGATGAAGCACAGGGAGAACATTCAAACCCCACACACAGAGGAAAGAATTAAAAAACCAAAAGGAATCAAATTCAGAGATTAATTACCTGTCACAGTCGATGCCACCTTCATATGTTAATGGGTGAAAAACTGGAAGTAAAAAAGACAGGCGATTCAATTAAATCCATCCCACGCATTCAAGTGCCTAAGTATGTGGGATCTCAAATCAGTGCTGCCTTGGTGTGTATACCTTCATGAAACCACTTTTAGTGCATGTGTGTGTGTGTGCGTGTGTGTACCATTGTGGGCTCCAACAGCTTCACTCCCTCTCTGTTTGTAACCAAAGATTAAATTGATCCACTCGTGCAAATTCTCTGAGACATACTGACTCTCCAAAGCAGAGCGCATCTTCTGCAGAAAGTCATCCACATCTACACAAAGTGAAGAAAGAAAGAGAGCGAGAGCAAGACAGAGAGGAAGAGGGAGAGAGAGAGCAAGAGAGAGAGAGAGAAACATTGATGGAATTGAATCTGGTGCTTGTTGTTTCCTTTTCTTACTTCTAAACTCTCCTTTACTGAGGATAATAGAAAAATCACAAGGACATTAAGAATCAAGAACAAACAAATTTTCCTCACTGAAGCGTTAATCTAACTTGGCTTTACAGGGCATAACGAATCCACATACACACAACATGATAGGATTACATACCCATACATAAACATCATTGCATAATAGTCTATTAAAAAATCTTCTATCCTTTTTCATATGCACATCTTGTTAAATCATATTACTTATCACGATATTATAACTATTACCATGTATTGGAATTGCTCTCTTTTATGCCTTGATTCATTTATTCTGTTCTTTTGCTGAATAGTTGATTGTGAAGTCAACTGACGCCTGCTGTCATTGAGGACCTAATAAACCTAAAAATGTAATTTCCTTAGAGGAGGCAAGAAGAGAGGTGTCCAGGTAAAGGATAGACAGATTCTTCTAGTAAAGGAATATTTTATTGTTGATTTTAAACTACCTGTGGCCCAGGGAGGAAGTACCACATCTCCTACTCGCCCTCCACCCTGTCGCCGACCCAGATTTAACCCCAAGATGTTCTTCAGAAAACTGGTGTCTGTTCCATAGAACTCAGGAATCAACTGAAACACACACACACACACACACGAATTACAATACGTAACATAGTCTAGGTTGCAAGTATTTGATGATCGCAACATCCAGGCCTCTCACCTCTTTAAAGTCAGTGCCCCCTTCTAAGCAGTTCTTCCAGGTATCTCCAATACTACACAGGGACAAACATTCAGAATTAATGAACAAAAAATGTGTGTGCTACAAAATATTGACAGAAGTGTGTTTATGTGTGTGTAAGATTATGTTACGTGTTGAACATTCGGTCTGCGTGGTCAAAACGGCCATTCTGCAAGCACAGCATGTGTTCTGGTGCTTTAGAGAAGAAGCAAACACACACACACAAACACAGGGAGAGGGAGACATAGAGAGAGGGACACGTGATTTAGATTAAATGGGAACTCAGTGTTTGGTGTACAACTCGGTGTAACTCAGTAGCTAAGACTCAGTGTGTGAGACTCACCCACTCGAACGAGGTAGAAGAGGACGTATCCAGGAGAGGAGTAATGACTACCATACATGAAACGAGGTTCAGGCATGTCCTTGTAACGCTCCTTCAATCAAACACACACACACACACACACACACACACACACACACACACACACACACACACACACACACAGTCAGACTGAGTAATACTGGAAGTTGACTGCTTTCTTTAACGGAATAAAGACAGTATTCACAGAATAACAGTGAAATATAAATCACCATAAATTTTTAAGCCACTTTCTTACTTTAAAGTTACATTACATTACACTAGAACTGCTTCATAATCACGGTCATTCTTTTTTTTTATTTACTTACTTTTTTAAGTAAGTATATTTATTGACTATTTACTAACTTACCAATCATGAATTTACTAGAACTTTTTCTTAAAATAAGTTGTTGATTCTTTTTTATTATTATTATTATTATTTTTTTTATCATCCTGGAGAAAATTTTGGAACAATCTAGAAAATGTTCCTTTCCTACAGTTTTCATTAAGGGCTGAAAGTGATATTGTGCACGTCACATGGCTTAGATACACATTTGTGCTATAAAATGAGCAAAAAACAACTTTAAATAAGTGCTGATCTGCAGTGTTCAACTACATTAAGTGGTATTGGTCTTATTCTCAATTACTCCTGCAATGGAACATAAAATTTGTTTTGGAGTATTTCTGCCCCCTAGTGGACATTCACGTTATCTGCAAGCATAAAGGCAGGAAGCTTGGGGACCTCAAGTACAACAGAACTCACAAAGAATGTACATGAAGACACAGCTATGTAGAAGTAAAAGTGACATGATTAAATGGAAACTGAAGGCTCGAATAAAAAAAACTAGTCAAAGCCACGGTTCATACTGTATTTCAAGCCAGAACACGGCCAAGGACTAGCATTCTATTTCATGCCGAATCAGCATGATTATTTTATGATGTCACTGTTAACCTCTTTACACCAAATCGAGTGTACACTAACATGGACTTCCACATTCAGGTTCTTCCAGTATGGAATCGTTTGAGGATCTGACAGAGGAAAGTAAGACACTTGCCTTGGGCAACATGAACAAACTCTCACTGCAGTCCAGTCACAAGATACACAAAGAACATGTTTGCCTGTGTGTTTGTGTAAGTATGTGCATTGTCCTGTTGAAGCCATTCTCTAATTGTTCCATTCAGACAAGTGACGAGAACTGCAGTGACTCAAATTAGTTAATATGGTGAAATATTTTCTAAATGTATTCAGTCCAGTGACTATACACTGCTCAGAAAAGCTCATTGCATCACACAGTGTTTCTCCTTGAAAACTGGAACATGGATTTGTGGAAAGCCAAACAGACTGCAATCTTAAAAGTCCTCAGTCTTGCGGTTCATAAGATATCAGATGCTCTGTAGTGGACGGAGCATCCGAGACTGAGGCTACAGCTCATATGGCAGCTAGGGGAATGAAGTTATTGAGCTTTTTCAGGCTTGGTGGAGTGATCAGTCTCTAAAGTGCTGTGGTTTGTGTCAGATTTCCTATTTCAGCAGTTAATGTGCCCTTGTTGTACAGAGAAGAGCTGTAACCCTAATCTCACTATATCGGTTCAGAAGTAGCAGAAAGCAATTTATTATTTAATTAGAACTTTTTTAGAAAGCCCAAAATATTCACTATTCACTAGAACTATTCAGTTTGGACGCTACATTTAAATCAGTACTTGTAGATTAAAAGTAGGATGTTAGTGAAGGTTTACGTTCATACCAGTAGCCTTTCCAGTCTCTCTTTGTTTAAAGCTCCCACAGGTTTACTGAGGTCCCGAAAAGAGGCAGGGTTCAACAGATCTGACAGAAACAAACACATATCAAGACATTAGCACAATAGTCCATGGTTTTATAACACTAACCTCTAAAGGTTAGCAGCCAATGATCAAGCTGTGTTTTATACTAATCACGTCTTTCTTACTTTATCAGAACAGTGTATTAAAGCTGGTACAAAGGCACATCAGGAGGTTCTTAGTCAAATAAATCTTAAACATTTAGTAATATTGGGTTGTTTTCATTGTTGAGTTTCATTGCATGAGAAACACCTGAGCAAATACTCCTTCACACAATTGTCTAATTAGCCAATCATATGGCAGCAAAGCAATGAATAAAATCATACAGATACAGACCAACACCTTTAGATAATATTCACACCAAACACTAGAACAAGGGAAAATGTGATCAGTGATTTTGACCGTGGCATGATTGTTGGTGCCAGACCATTTTTTCGGTTCTAGAATTTCTATAGCTGCTGATCTCTGGGGATTGTCTCTAGAGTTTACTCAGAAAATATCCAGTGAGAAGCAGTCCTACACACAGGAACACCTTGTTGATGACAGAGAATATAAACAGAAGATGAACAGACAGTTCTGAGCTGACAGACACATCCTCTTCTGGGCGACACCCGACTACAGTGGGATTACAAGTCAAACAGTGTGGTAAAAGGATGAGCACACTGTGAACAGGATCCCTGGGATGAGAACAGGACTACCGCAGCAGTTCTTTGTTTACACATCTATGATGTCCAGTGTCTAATTTCCACTGAAGCAAAGGTAAATTGTTGGAAATAACCAAGGCCTGTATTCATAGACACCAAGAATGATCTGAGAGAGAGCTCCTAATTTAGCTTAAAAAAAATCTAACTAGGTATCTTAGTTTAAGAGTGATTCAAGACCAATCTCACAGCAACTGAGTAAGGAAAATACGACAATTTTTCTCTTAGACAGGAGGCGGGGCCAACCCTGTTGTTAGGTATTCGCGTTCTTTATGAAGATGTTAAGAACATTTTTTGAAAACCAGTGGTTTATATTTATGGCATTGATTTAAGAAGGAACATAGAAAGAAAGTATAAAACACACATTCATAAATTAAAACAAATAAAAAATACTTAATGCAAAAGAAATGCCAGAGATGAAAAAAATTGCTGGTTTGTCTGTGCGTCGCAATAAACAAATTACAGTGCTTATTAGTATCATGTATTATTAGACAGGTTTATTAGTGAGAAGCAGTGAGGAGTAGTAGTATAGTAGTGAGTCAAAAAAATTATTCTCCTTCCATTTTTCAGGTTTTACTCAAATCAAAACGTCCACCACTTCATGTTTTACTCTGAACGAGTTCACGCTCATGGCTGTCTACTTTCTGTCTACAAGCAACTCAGCTGTACTTGGGTATGTGCTTTGTAACTTATGTGTGATTGTATGAAGTATGAAATCAGAGAAAACAAAGACTTTTGGAAACATAGTGGAAATTTTTAGATTGAGTTTGTACAAATACAACTTTACTAAGTGTTCTGCTGCAAACACTCTCAACCTAGTGTGTGTTTGTGTGTGTGTGGCTGGCTTACCCAGCTGTGGGCTAGTATAGTCACTGAGGACCCAAGGAAACACAGGATATTGCGAGAGGTCGTTAACACTGCGGTCTGCCAGGTTGTTAAGGTGCAGCAGGTACTGGTAGTTGGAGATATGTCCCCTCTGCCACTGCAGCATGTAACTCTCTGCTGTGTGCTCTGCTATGTGGTTCTCTGTCTCAAACACACACACACACACACACACACACACACACACACACACACACACACACACAATCAATACTAAAACATTTTAAAAGTTACTTACCCTTAAAAAAACAATATATAAAGCTAGACTTATGATGTGACAATGTATATACAGCAATAGAGATATTTATTTAGGACATTATCCTAAAATGCACTGGGTGCATGTGTGTGTGCGTGTGTGTGTGTGTGTGTGTGTGTGTACAACATACCTAAGAAAGTGCCGATGTAATAGTAAAGTTCATCCCTGTCTTCAGTATTGTAGAACTTTAGATAGATATCTGAACAAAGATCGTTCTCTGTACAAAACACCTCCAGTCCCTTAAACAAATACACACACAAAACACAGGTGTGATCACTGCATATACAGATCACTGTACACTGCATATACAGATCACTGTACACTGCATATACAGATCACTGTACACAGTCATGCACACACTTACCAGCGGTCGCAGGCCATGTCTCCTTTTATAGATGCGCCGGACACTGTGAAGCCCGATGTGCACCGCTGAATCCTGATCATATCATTCACACAAACAAATATTAAACATTTCGATTAACAGTCTATTAAAATCTAAAAAAATTGTTTATATATATATATACACTGCACTGGTAACTCACAGGGTAACCATTAAGGGGCTGGAAGTACAGGTTGTGGTCAGTGATGCAGACATGACCAGGGTTGGTCACCAGAGGGGTCACCATCTCAGCCTTACACTCCATATATGGGGTCTCAGACACACTATGAAAGCTGCACTCACACATAAAAATGCTGAGGTTAACTATAATTTGTTAAATACATGCAGTTGCTGTATGGTCTTTAAAACCTGCAATGAGTGCTTAGTGATAGAGCAAAGATTTTAGAGTAACCGCTTCCAGAAGATCAGAGAAAATCTCGTCTTGAAGTCTTGTCAAATATGCAGATTTTGTTTTCGTTTTAAAGGAAAAGGACATTTCTTTTTCACCCTGTGACACTGTTATGCAGATCATGTGCATAACACCTGCATTTAGAGGACACAGAAGAATAACACCTGCGTTCAGAGGACACAGGCCTTATGCTTCACCGTTCCCAGCTGGCTGACGACAGTTAGCAAGGAGGTGGGAATTAGCGTGACCAAATGGGGAGGGAAAAAATGATTTAAATTTATTTAAAACAAAAGGAAGCAGATTAAACAGCAGATTTTGATTTCTTTATGAAAAGTAAAAAGCAGGAACTTCTTCGATCTGTCTTTACGAATAGAACCTTGCTCTAAAATGACAAGAGGTGTAGGGTGAGTGTTAATTACACAAAGATGTCTAACCTGTTCTTATCAAAAGATGCTCTCGCCAACCTGGACTGCAAGTTTGCAGCGATCTAGACATGTTTCACATATACAGTTATTATTTCACATATACTGTTATTATTACTGTTATATCATTGAGTGGACGTGTGTGTGTGTGTGTGTGTGTGTGTGTGTGTGTGTAACTGTACAAACCATAGCAGTCTGGTCCCCCAGCTTGTCCAGACACGATGCTCTATGTAGCTGGAAAAAAGAAACGGAGTCATAAAGCAAACACAGTCAAACATTCCCAGCCAATAATTCATCTGCACGAACTGCAATGCAAACCTGAAGCAACGTCTGGACAACATCTTCTGTTTTTCTGGGCATCTCTAGCTGGAACATGACACTTCTTTCTCCCTAGAAAGTTTAAACATTGATGACAAGAATGAAAGACAAATTCATACAGTATGAGAGATGAAGAGAGTCACTGAGTGTCAGTGAATGAGAAGGCTAGTTTTACACGTGCACCATGCAACAGTAAGCAATAAACATCCACAACGTGTGATTCTCTTGCTATATATTAAAAAAAAAAAAAAAAAAAAAAATCTCCATTTGGTTTTTTAACAGACCAAAGTGACTATAAAGTAACAACGACCAGAAGGAAATACTTGTCTTTCACATCCCGTGTCCTTTTCTCTTCCCTGTGCTGTTCCTCTAAAGCCAATTTCTTTTGTGTTTTTTTTTTTCCTATCCCTTTTTTATTTTTATTGTTTTTAAAACATTGTTATGGCTATAGCAGGGTGTCATCAATTATCTAGCAAAACCAAGAATATTTGGCACCTACGCACTATAACAAAAAACAATATATAAAAAAAACCTGGTATTATGAATGTATTCTCATACCCTTTCGTATTTGTATGGGGCAACAGCATTCTCCTCTTTAATAAGAAAAACCTGATGAAACAAAAACACATTGATATGGCCAGCACTCACACGGTTATTTAAAATGCATCTGCTTGCTCTGCACAATAATCCAACAACAATGTGAATGAACATCACAAGAACTAAAGCACATGCTTACCTGCTTGGTTTCCATAAGTAGAGATGCTGGCTTGGTTCTGCAGAAGAATAAGGAAATGAGAAGGAGAAGAGAGGAAAAAAACAACAACGGTTAAATATGAACTCTGTGGAAAGATCTGTGCTTAACTGTACATCACTTCTATTTTAACTGCAAAGTATATTACAAGCATGGATCTAATGGGAGTGCTTTTGAGCTTCTCTAGCTTTATCAACTGCAAATGCGCATCGAAATATCTCACTCTTTAAAAGGGTTCGGCTCGTTCTCCTCCACAGCTTCTATCCGCCTGCAGTCTTTCAGTGGGATCTGTTTTACAAAAAAAAATAACTTTCGGTCAACAGATTTCTCTCAGGATTTCCAAGCTGATATATGAGCATGAGCTGCAAAAGGTTTGAACTGTAATCTACCTTTAAAATCGGTTCCGTCGTCTCATCTGGCTCAAAAATGACTGATTTGGAACAGATCTTTAGAGAGCCTCGAATATTTCTGTAACCGAACCGGTAAACAAAGAGACAAATTCATTTCTTAATCTTTAAAAGAAAAATTTGCTTTGTAAAATACAGGCACTCTCAATATAACCCAAAGTGGACGTGGCCTAAACCGCATCCTTCACTAGATAGATAAATTCAGAAATCTACCATCAATAAGTTAATCACTTCACAAAAAGGAAAAGTCGATATTCCGTTGAGACAACTTCTACTGATTTCTTTTTCCAGAAGCCATTTCCATTTGTCTTTAAATTGTTCTACTGACCGACTGAAACCTCCAAACTGCATCTCCTTAAAAACCATCTTTGACTGTTTTTACTTCTTTTTCTTCCGATCAGTCTCCTGAATATATTTTACTTTGTTTAATGAGATTTACTCATTATTCTGATTGATGCAGAGTCAAAAGACTCAACTAAATCCATGTAAACAGTTTAAATAGATTAACAGCAGCAGGTCTCCTTGAGTTCAGGGCAGATATTTGGGAAACTGGTTGATTTTGTTTATCCGATTTCCCAGCTGTTTGTAAAACAATCATTATCTACTTATCATTTAGACAGAAGACTTTTCGCCACTTATTGCCAGACTGTATAAACTGATATCACTGGATAAATAAAGCATTAATGTATGAATGTAGAAATTTCCACCATCTAAAAACTACCATTTTCACCGACTGCCAAACGTTTTCCGACTAACGTTTTAATCGACCTGGAAACCTTTGTAGAACTAGGCAGACTTTACAGTTGAATGATTTTCACCTGTTAAATGTTTAAGAGAAAAATTATAATTTTTTTTTCTAGAACAGAGCTTTCTGTAAAGATTATGCTGGGTAAGGAGTCAGTAAACAAGGTGGTAAAGATGATAAAGTCTGCCTGAAGATAAATGTGTCTAATTAAAGTGAATTTCACAACTTCAGATCTAATACTGGCCATCCAAGTGTCTCCTAGATCACATCGCCCACACACTATAACTATACTTAAAACAGTGAAGCCAAATAGTCTGAGTCCAAGTGGAAATGCTTTTGTATTCTTTTCTTACTTAATACAACCCATTTCATTAGAAACTATACAGTACTATCAACAATATATTTGTGTTAAAGTTAAAATGTTTACTATTTTCATTGATTTCAGATTCGGTATGTCCCCCTGTTCAACAACAGCATTCAATCAAGCTGGCATGGATGTGTCGGATCAAATCCAATGTAGTGTTGTCGGAACACGTTGTTCAACAAGGACAAGCGACTCAGAGATAATCTGACCTTTTGTACAACGATACATGGTCAAGAACACAAACCTGTTGCAAAAAACTTTATATAGTGACCGTGCAGGATATTGAATCCTTGAATTCTCTTCCTTTGTTTATTTAAAAAAAATTAAATGTGGTTTCAGACTGTAGCAATTTTAGCTCAAGAGGAAATGGTACTTTTCAGAACTATATATTAGTATAAAATGTCAGAAAAAGAAGACAAAATCTTCTGACGTCTATGCGCTTTACGTGCTATATTACTTCCCTGGGAGTTTATAGCCAGATGGTATTATTAGTCAGTGAACTTCTAGAGAACCAGTATCAGGATGTATTCGTTGCTAGACGATACAAAGTACTTCTGCAAGTTATTCTGAATAAGGAGGTCTGCTAAATGGCATAAATGTCAAAATGTGATCCACAAGTCAATTAAATCCCAGCTTTCCTTAACAGGGTAACAACGTGACATCATGTCAGTGTATGGTCACATTTCTAGCCATGCTCACCTGTTTGGGAGTGCAGTCATTTTATATGCAGTGTGTTGTTCAAAATAATATTCCTCCAGGTCTAGTAAGAGCAGTGAAAACCTGAGAAAGAGAAAACACCCTTTTATTTATCCACCTTATCTTGCATGGCTTCAAACTGGCATGACATGTTAATGAACCTTAGTGAACAGAATCGAAATGGAACAGAGCTGTTAATCCTCCACTTATAACAAAAGAGTCTTTCAAATAAAACTGGCCAGTAGCTACAATGTAAGGATTAAACATCAACAGTTCATGTAACTGCTTTACACAAACAACTTCCGGCAACAACCTCAAAAACAATAAGGTCTCATGTTAGAAAGCAGAGTTTCTTTTTCAGTCGTGGGCATGTGGGATTTAAATGAATAAATAAAGAGAAAAAGGAGATTTTTAAAGATAGCTCGAGTTGTTGTATGAGCCTAAACACATCCGAATAGAGGTGTAATAGAGTGAAATACCTCTCTTTGCAGCGCTCCTTTTTTCTGATGAACGCCATGATGCACTGCGGGACAAACAGAGTTCAGACCCTCAACTTCCGGAACTAGATTCAGCTCGATCGATATGTCTTGAACTACCTCTGAGAAAGAACAATGCGCTCGTTTGTTTTCGTTCTCTCTCTCTTTCTCTGGTCTTTGGTGCGCATGTCGGTGTGGCCAGGAATCGATTACATAAAGAGTCGACACTCCGATTTCAGGCGTTGGAAACAGAGAGTCGAATCCAAACCTTTGCAATCGATTCCTCACGAGGTAATTGGTTCGTGGTTTCCTATGGAGGCTGGGTTTATGTTCTTAATCATTATTTTTTTAAATTCGCAACAAAAATGGCTGTAAATAAATTGCTATTAAATGCAATTAAATATTCCATACAGCATTATAGCAAATGCTGTAAATCTATAAAAGGTTACAATTAAAAACAAAATTGTGGTATTATTATGATTATTGTTGTTGTTGTTTATATAATCATAATTATTATGCATGATAATAATAATAATAATAATAATAATAATAATAATAATAATAATAATGTTGTAGTTTGCAGTTTGTCATTGAGAATTCAGACAGTCGATACGAATCGACTCCATCCACCCGCGACACAGTGAATCAGATTCCGAATTAGATTCCAAAGGGTCTGTTGTCGAATATTCTCTCGTGTCAGTAGCACACACGAGTCCAGGACACACGTTTTGCCCAGGTCTTGTACTGTACGTGCTTATTTATTCCACTAGCTTTAATACTGATTGTCGACA
Source organism: Tachysurus fulvidraco (assembly GCF_022655615.1). NCBI lineage: Eukaryota > Metazoa > Chordata > Actinopteri > Siluriformes > Bagridae > Tachysurus > Tachysurus fulvidraco. The sequence continues at coordinate 28,694,658 of NC_062518.1, read as the reverse complement.
TTAGCCTACTGGATACCGGCTCGTTGTCAAAAGAGTCTTTGCAACTTCCACACGTCACATGACTCAAACGGTTATACAGAGTGAACCTCCACTGATTGGTTGTTGGAAATAAGGCTAACCAATCAGAATCGAACTCCGTCCTCATGTTTGTCACAAGGACTAGTTGTGGGTATAAAAACTAAAACATGACAATTTACTCATTTATTTATAAATATTGTCAGTTTGAATATCTTGAGGCCTATTTAAATAACCTGTACTTGCATTTAAACAATACTGACCAAAAAAAGTAGGTTTGAAGACGTCAAGAGTGAAATGAGGAACTGATTCACTGAAGTAACGCAGAACTGGACATGGAACAAAAACATACTGGACCAGCAGGAAGAAAGTAGTTCAGTGATGGTGTAATAACACAAGCCTTATGTGCATGATGGCGTTTTTCTCACTCTTTGTCCTAATGATTTCCTTTGCTGTCGTTGCAGAAGGACACCAAATCAACGGCAGTCCTATAATAGGTAACGTGAGCGGTGTTGACACGCATTTGTTGTGTCTTTCAGCCTGTATTACTAATACGGCAGTGTGTTGTTTTGTGTGTGAAGGTGTCCTTGCTCAGGAAGTGCGCTCTCCTACACCGGGGAAAAACACCTACATTGCAGCCTCCTATGTCAAGTACTTGGAGTCTGCGGGTGCACGTGTGGTGCCTGTGATGTAAGTCAAAGTGTGTTTAATACGATTAAGAGCCTTGCTCAGGGGCCCAGCAGTGGCAGTTTTGTGGACCAGGGATTCGAACCCACGACCATCTGCTCGGTAGTCCAACACCTTAACCTGTGTAAGAGGCTACCACATCTTTAACATGACAAAGTGAATTAACTTTACATTTAAATAAGCTCGTGGTCTAAGAAGTCATTTGCACGAATTAAAATTTTAATTATTCTATTCTATTAATTTTATTAGCCTCAAAATAGAAGGTTTCAGTGTGTGTTGTTGCATGAAAACCTGAATTCTAACATCATCGCTTATATGAAACCATGTGCAGAATTTGATATATCTGCACACATAAATATACAGTACTGTATGTTAGACAAACTTGTTTTCTATGAGTGTAAATTGCTGAGAGAGAAAAAAAGCTGAGATACATATTGTTATTTCTGTGTGTGTAGGATTAATAAAACTGAAGAAGAATACACCAAACTCTTTAAATCTATAAATGGGTGAGTGACTGAACCCAATGACATATCCCTATTCATCATAACGTTGCATTTTATTGCACAAATAAGACTTTATTTTTTTCCCTTGTAGAATCCTTTTTCCTGGTGGAGGTGCCAGCCTTTTTTCATCTGGTTATGCCAAAGCAGCTGGCATATTCTACAAACTTGCCCTGGAGGTAAAATCCACTGTGTTGTTCAGCTTGTTCATGCTGTTCTCATCATATTCAGAGCATAATAATGCTGATCAGTGTGAACCTAACTGTCTCTATCATTTGTAAATTTAGAGCACAGTATAATGTTCGTACGTCAAGAGAATGTGCTTTTTAATGTGTGAGGCTGTGAACTTGGGTTAAAGAAGCATTTAATTATCAAAAAAAGTTGTGTTATTAGTTTTATAAGTTAATTTTGAATAATTTGTTAATCAGAATTAAAATTTGAATATTCGTGTGTTGATAGGCAAACTCAAAAGGAGATTATTTTCCTGTCTGGGGAACATGTCTGGGCTATGAGCAGCTCACAGTCCTGACTAGTGGAAAGTCGTTACTGTCCCATACTAATACCAGTGGTGTTGCTCTACCACTCAAATTCACCAAAGGTGAGTTATTGAATATACATTTTTGTTGCTTACAGTTAGAAGCTGGAAAGTATATTGTGCATCATGTCTGATTTAAATTAATTGGCTAATCCATAACTACACATTTTGGCCTTGATCTAAGTCTTTTCAGATACATTTTCTGCGAGTGGGTTGATAAATCATGGCATAGGCAAAAAAAAAAAAAAAAAAAAAACTGTAGAGGCTATTGCAGACCGATCTTAAACTGCAAGGGATCATAGTTCAGTAGTCTGTACAGCGCCGGCTAAGTAATAATTAGCCCAAAGTGTCCAAGCTCTAAGCAGGCAAACAAACTATTGTTGACTTAGGGAAGCTTCTACAAAGAGATTATTAATTGAAAATTTACAGAAAGAGGTGAAGGTCGAAAAGGTTTAAAAAGTGTTCAAGCTTTAACTGCAATGTCTGATGGATTACAGGGTCATGTTGTTAGGGAAATACTCAGGAGTGGTAAGAACCCCTTCACTGTTCCCTTTATTTTATACCCAAATCCTCTGTGATTTAGAATCAATGGACAACCGAATGTTTAAGGACTTCCCAAAGGACCTGATGACATCACTGGCAAATAAACCACTAACAGAAAACTCTCATGAGTGGAGTATCACTACTGAGGTATTACACTACGAGTTTTTAGTAATAAAAAAGTTGACCCTCAGTTAATTAAAAAAATATTGTTTGTTTTTCACTGGGACAGAAATTCACTGCAAACAAGAAGCTGAAAAATTTTTACAAAATTCTGAGTACAAGCACAGATGGACAAACGGAGTTCGTGTCCACAGTGGAAGGTGAGAACGTGTGCGATGTATATGTGTATGTGTATTGGGTGCGAGTCCAATATGATTTATTCAATGATTTGAATTTCTAAAGCATCTATATTCTCCTTTCACACTTGCACAGCAATTAATTACCCAATTTATGGAACCCAGTGGCACCCAGAGAAGAACGCATTCGAGTGGTCTCGTGAGTACATCCCCCACTCACCCTCTGCTATCAGAACCACTTTCTACATGGCCCAATTTTTTGTCAGTGAAGGTACAGTATGAACAGTACACCACGTGATATGATATATTAGATTAGGAGCATACTTTAGGGCTTTTCACACTGAAATAGTTCACCCTAGGTTATAAACAGAATCCTGGGTTATTTGGTCTCACTACCTTAATCCTGGCTATTTATAATCTGATGTTTCACACTTTACTCTACATACCTAAACCCCAGCTTAACTTTCTTATTTGCATGTTTGCGGTGTCAACAACCCTTCTACTATAAATAAAGTGCTTTAAATAATGGCTTGTCTGGTACTTTCACGTCAGTGCGAAAAACTGACACGTCTGCCGCTCTGTGCTGGAGCAGGTGCTCTGCTAATTTTTCAGTGTCGTGTTCATTTCGCCCTTTGTTATGGCAAGCACTTCTGTGATGTTGCTGCCCGAGCCATCCATCCATCCATCCATCCATCCATTTTCTACCCCTTATAGGGGGCCGGGTCGCGGGGGCAGCAGTCTAAGCAGGGACACCCAGACTTCCCTCTCCCCAGACACTCTCTCCAGCGAGGGGTTCCCAGGCCAGCCTGCAGTGATGCAGTCGATATACCGATCTGTTGTGGTGAAGAAAGAGCTGAGCCGCAAGGCGAAGCTCTCTATTTACCAGTCGATCTACGTTCCTACCCTCACCCATGGTCATGAGCTTTGGGTCATGACCGAAAGGACAAGATCCCGGATACAGGCGGCCATGAGTTTCCTCCGCAGGGTGGCTGGACACTCCCTTAGAGATCGGGTGAGGAGCTCAGTCACTCGGGAGGAGCTCAGAGTAGAGCTGCTGCTCCTCCACATTGAGAGGGGTCAGCTGAGGTGGCTCGGGCATCTGTTTCGGATGCCTCCTGGACGCTGCCCGAGCCGTTTTTGTTAAGTTTCGCTATGTCCTGGTTTTCACATGATACGAGGCATGCGCTGTTCAGTTTCTGATCGGGTGTCTCACTGAGATTGTTCCACACTCTACATGATTAATACTACAATGCTGCAAAAGATGTCTTGGCCTAATGGTTAGAGAGTTTGACCCCAACTCTAAGGTTGTGGGTTTGAGTCTCGGGATGCCCATGACTGAGGTGCCCTACTGCTCTCTGGGCGCCGCAGCATAAATGGCTGCCCACTGCTCCGGGTGTGTGTTCACGGTGTGTGTGTGCACTTTGGATGGGTTAAATGCAGAGAATGAATTCTGAGTATGGGCCATACTTAGCTTTGTCACTTCACTTTGACTTCACTTCTAATCCTGCTTAAGGGCAGGGTTTCATAGCCCCCCTTCTATATTACATTCCTGTAACCTGGGGTTTACAACATCAGTAACCCAGGTTTAAACACAGTGTGAAAAGCCTGTTTAAAACATCGCATTTAGATTTTAAGTGGTATTCTTAATTAAAATCATGCTGGCAATAAGAGTGCTTTTCTGTTCCTTCCTACAGCTAGAAAAAGTCTTCATAAATTTACCAGCAAAAAAGAGGAAGAGAACGCTTTAATCTATAACTACCAACCCACCTACACTGGAACAAAGTCTTTGTTTGTACAGAAGTATTATTTTGAATAGGTGTTTATCATGTAAGCTATAGTCATCCTAAACGTTGTGTAAAAAGAAAAAGTGAACATGCTGGTGCTGGCTTTGTCGCTATTATTTCATTTATGACTTGAAATCTGGTTGGCAAATCTATGTTTGAGTTAATCTTTTTTTTTTAAAATCTGATTGCAACTACCGTGCTTCCATATAACCCCCCACCCCCAATATACTGTTTTACCCTAATATTTCTGTTTTGAAGATTTTACAATAAAAAAAAAACTTTTCAAAATGCTTTGTTCTCAGTCTTCTTTTGTGCTGCTGTTTTTTTTTTGTTTGTTTGTTTGTTTAATTTTCAATTCAGGCCAAATGTTGGTTAAGTCCAAGTAAGAAACCTTAAAATAATTAAAATATCGACTGCTGAAAGAAGTCAACAAATCACATTTGACATTTGTTTCATTAATGATCAGTTTAGAATTGTGTGTGCTTGTATTTATTCGCTTTTGTACATTTACAGAAGTAGGCCAACAGAAGTGTTTGCAGACATGAACAGCAGCACCTAAATGAATTTAGTTGGCTGTGTGGGGAAGTTTTCCCAATGCAAATTTATTTGTTCTTTAACAGCTGTCAGTGATTGCGTGACAAAACACCGGCTTTGGGTTTCTGTGTGTTCCAACTGGCCCTTAATTTCCCATCAGGGATTCCCATTTTGAAAGCTTGAGGCTCAGAGTGTACACGTAGGGCATAATCATAACTATGACATAAACCTTAGTCTTCATTTCAACCATCATGTGTTTGACATTATGTTCAATCCACTGAACATCAACTTCTGGCATTCTAATATAATAAAACACAAGACTCGTAATTACACTTGTTTTATTTAATACAAAAATAATGCTTGTTTAGGCTTTACATTGCATGACCTGTGAATTTTTACACACCTGACAAGTGTAGGTATAAGGCACAGTTTTTTTTTGTTGTTGTTTTTGTTTTTTGTTAAATCATAATGTGTCTGTAGTATGGGTTCCTACACCCTCATATACATACACACACAATTACTACATGTAGTGCAAAGTTACATCAGCTTTGTATTATTATCCAAAATTGTTGACCCCTTCAGTGACATTTTGTAATACACCCACTGTCCACTTTATTAGGAACACCTGTATTTTCATACAGGTTTCTAATCAGTCACTCGTGTATAAATAAAATCATGCAGATACAGATCAAGAACATCTGTTAACCTTCATATCAGACAATAGAATCTAATGAACATGACGTGTGATATCTGTGAGCATGGTATGCTTGTTGGGACTATATGGGCAGATTTCCAGATTCTTGTTGGCTGACAGGAGTGGAACAAAATATGGTCTTCTGCTGTTGTAGACAAATCCACCACAAGATTTGATATTTTGTGTATGCTGAGATACTATGCAGCACAGCAGGACTGAACATTAATAATACTATATGCTTCTTGGCAGCTTGATCCAGTCAGTCACTCGCTGTTGCTTTTTTGTGTGCAGTGTTCCTTATCAACTCCAGAGAGTGCTGTGTGTGAATATAATCTGCTGTTTAGGTATACTAATACTCAAACCAACTCATTTGTTCCCAACATCCGAGCTACGATCAAGCTCACAGAGTTCACACTTCTTATTCATTAGGATGTTTGATGTGAAAATTAAGTGAAGCTCTTGACCAGCACCAGCACGATTAAGCACTTGCTTGGCTGATTAGATAACTGGATCAATGTGTAGTTGTTTCTAATGAAGTGAACGCCGAGTATATTCAAGTAACAGTATAATGCACCTTCAGTGGTCTGCCTCCTTCTTCATCACCTTTCACTTTGGTCCATTTCAGTGGTTTCATTTACAGTATTCAGAGCTGAACTCTCAAAACTATTTGTAAACCTTCATTTGTGGAATTCTACCAACTCATTTTAATTGCTTGTCCGAAGCTTTGCAAAACACGAAACAGCTCTAATCCATCCACCTTTTCTTCTTGTTGACTGAAAACCCAGGACACCAGAAGGACAAGATGCATTACCTATGTTCTCCATAAATCACTATTCAATTAAACAGCATATATATTCATGTGGTAGTTTGTTCAGAACCAGAAATCAGCCAGAGGTTAGGGTTTGGCTTGTGGCTGTAACTGGCTGAGACGTCACAGTAATTCTTTGCCACTGATTTAACGCTTCATATGGGGGACAGGCTTTGCCTCTGGGATTGGCTGAGTTCTGGATGCCAGACGTCTACGATGAAGATGAGCCTGTAGCTGTCTGCATCCTGCCACACTTCGTGCTCAAACGAATCATCAAATATCAACACCTTTCCTTCTTCCCACTCTCTGCAACACACACACACAGGTTTTGTTAGACAAAGTTATAGAAAAGACCAAAATGAACAGAATACATTGATTGTTTATATTTCTGTTGTTCCAGCAAACTATTCTGAAACTTTTTCTTTTTATGTAGATGTTAACTGACCGGGTCTGGTTGGTGCAGCGGATTCGACAGCCTTTTTGAGGGATGACGAGACCGAGGTGCATACGCAGACGGCAGTTAGTGGGTCCAGTGTGAGGCCATACATGTGTGCCAGGCTGCATCACTGAGAACTTGATCTGAAGTTGCAAGAAATACAAGAGCAGGTGGTATTACATTTATACGGTGGCCTAGAAGTGCAAAACACGTTAACAAATCCGAAAACACGTTAACAAGTCCGAAAACAAAACAACAAATCCGAAAACACGTTAACAAATCCGAAAACAAAACAACAAATCCGAAAACACGTTAACAAATCCAAAAACACATTAACAAATCCGAAAAAACGTTAACAAATCCGAAAACACGTTAACAAATCCGAAAACACGTTAACAAATCCGAAAACACGTTAACAAATCCGAAAACACGTTAACAAATCCGAAAACAAAACAACAAATCCGAAAACAAAACAACAAATCCGAAAACAAAACAACAAATCCGAAAAAACGTTAACAAATCCGAAAACAAAACAACAAATCCGAAAACAAAACAACAAATCCGAAAACAAAACAACAAATCCGAAAAAACGTTAACAAATCCGAAAAAACGTTAACAAATCCGAAAACAAAACAACAAATCCGAAAACACATTAACAAATCCGAAAACAAAACAACAAATCCGAAAACACGTTAACAAATCCGAAAACACGTTAACAAATCCGAAAACACATTAACAAATCCGAAAACAAAACAACAAATCCGAAAACACAACGACAATTCAGACAACCCGGAAACGGTAGCTATAGTTTGCGAATGGAAACTTACCGATCATCAGACAAGACACCGGTCATTCACCTGTATATCTTGAATGACAGGTCTGTTGTACAATGATCAGTAAGTTTCCATTCACAAACTATATCTACCTTTTCCGGGTTGTCTGAGTCGTTGCACGAAACACATTAACAAATCCGAAAACACAACAACAATTCAGACACCGCAGAAGAGGTTGGTATAGGTTGTGATTGGAACACGTACCGATCATTGGACAAGACACCTGTCACCCAAGGTATACATGAAGTTCAACAGTCTGCCGCAGGGAAAAGTTGGAATGGATATATGGATGGAATGGGTTACTGTGGATTAATTCTGTTATTTACTTATATTTAAACGGAGAACTTTACACATTACACATAAGATTCCATACCTGTATATCGGTAAGTTTCCATTCACAAACGATACACACCGTTTCCGGGTTGTCTGAACTGTAGTTGTGTTTTCGGATTTGTTAATGTGTTTTTTGATTTGTTAATTTATTTTCGGATTTGTTAATGTGTTTTGCACTTCTCGGCCACCAGTAAGAAACAAAAGGCACTCTCACTGTTAAATGATATAATCTGTTAACATTCATTTTATGTTAATCTGAAAGAAATGATAGCATATTGATTGAGCAATATTAATACTGTATGGGGATGTGGTAGCCTAGTGGTTAAGGTGTTGAGCTACCAATCAGAAGGTTGTGAGTTCGATTCCTACTTCCACCAAGCTGCCACTGCTGGGCCCCTGAGCAAAGCCCTTAACCATCAATTGCTCAGTTGTATAAAATGTAAGGCACTCTGGATAAGGGCATCTGCTAAATGCTGTAAATGTATATAGTTGTGATTTGACTGACAGTATAAACTACTGTCAGATTCGTGTTGTTACAGAAAATGATTTAAATTTTTAAAAAAAAAGAAGAACAAAATGTATCCTTTAATGGTGGAGGAAACAAATTGTGTCCAAAATGTGACTTGTGTATTTATTCTGAATTTTTTCTAATATACTGTGTACACAAATCTACACAAATCTACTACAAATCTATTTGTAAATCTAAATAAGGCTCTGTAGGTCTGTTAAGGCTTTAGCACGGTGTATTTGAGTGTAAGGAATAATGCTCAGCATGGCCTGGAACAGATGGTAATATGTGTGAATGAAAAAGCTGTACCTGGCCCCTCTTGCAGGTGGTGGTCTCTTTGAAACGTTCCAGTAAAGCACAGGTTTTGGGGACACTCTGACACGAAGAACTGACTTTCCTTCCTGTAAGTAGTGTTATATATTAAGATAAGTGGTGTATATGTGTACAATGTGTGACAGTCAGTATCGGACTGTGTGTAACGTACCCTGCTGCCAGAGTGTAAACTGGCCCCAGTCTCCTGTCTCTCGAAGATTCTCATCTTCTGGCAAGAAGAGTCCACGTTTAGTGTCTAGCACGGCTAACGCTTCGTCTCTGATGGTCATCCAGTTCCGCTCCAGCGTCTACAGACGCGTAATTAGGTTAAGTAAATAACATGGATTTAAACAGAAAATTAAATATTTATGTTTTGATTAATAGTGACAAGAAGAGTAAGACAGACAGTAAAATAAGTACAAATACACAGCGTCGACTTGTTAAAATATTAGGAAAAAGCCCAAGTGTCTAAAATAAATAAAATATATAAATAAAGCTGGATTTTCCTGAAATTAGGATATAGATATTTCAATATCATCAAGCATAATTAAAGTTCAGACAAATTTACTTAGTAAAATTATACGGGGTGACGAGCTCACTATGAAAAATTCACTCTGTTCATGTAACCCCGGTTTGTGCATGAGCTCAGATCACACTGACTGATGATGTACGCAGAACAGCAAGCAAACAGGGTAATAGTGATCCCAGGGGGCTCAGGGAATAAAGCAAGGGCAACCTATCACATTGCACAATCTCACACACACCTATTCACATGCTATGGACAATTTAGAGATGCTAGTCAGACAACAACAGACGTCTGTAGACTGGGGGAGGAATCTAGAGTACCCAGGGGAAACCGCTAAAGCAGGGGCGGAAATCAAGCCTGCCAATCATGTTGCAGCTTACTCACCAACTTCACTATCTATATATCTATATCTTAGGGCTGGGCGATAAATCGATTTTATCGATTAACTCGAATGTGTAGTTTACATTGATTTGTTCAAATGAAAATCGTTTTTTTCTTTAACATCCGCTGACGCTCCCCTCCGGGCTCCCGTAGTTCCGAACAGGCTCAGCCCTCCCCCTGTGCTTTTGCCATAGAGATACACAAACAACATGGCAGCGAACAACATGGCAGAGTACTTTATACAGTATGACAGGAAGGGGCCGTTGGAAAGAGATCATGGATGCAGAGAATTCCTGTTGTACGCATCAACAAACATTATACTCTATGTTGTGTATTGCGACTTAAGTAAAGTTGGCCGCATTTTCACAGATTCGAGTTTCCCGAGTCGATAACTCCTGAGCTAAATGCTCTTATTACACAAATAACACCTCTTTTTTTTATCGTAGTAATGTAGAGAGGCAGCTACAACCCAATTTTCCTCAAAATCAGCTTTCCTCCACGTTGGACAAAATACATAAGTCTTTATGTGCCAACACCTGAGACAGATTCCAAGGGACCGTCTGCAAAGTGCAAAACCTGAAAAGCGAATACTTTAAAAACAGTCAATAACTTCACTGTAATACTGTACTTTTTTATATGAAAAATCATTAAAAAAATATACAAAAAGACATTTCCCCCAAATACGTGTTGTAGTATAACTATCAAGAGATCATATTGCCCAGCCCTACTATATCTATATATCTACATCTATAAATAGATACACAGTATATATTATTTTTCATTCAGTACCCGAACAAGGTCAACATATCCAGTATCTTTGGCTGTCCACCATGGTTGAGCTCGTAGTCCTGCCACGTTATACAGTGACCGCTGCCAGACAGAGGCAAAATGACCACGTTGGTAACCAGCCTCGTACCATTCATGAGCCCGCTGCAGAAACACACACACACACACACACACACACACACAAAACCATTACTCTTATTGTAGGATGAATAATGCAAATGAAGTGAGCGTCTTTCTTTTTTTTTTGGTTACAACTTACAGTCGGCTCTCCTACTCTCTGCAGTGCATCCCCAAGGTGAAAATAAAATCTCCCGTCATCAGTTCCTGGTGCCCCAGACTCCAAACCCTCCTAAACAGCAACACACAAACACAAATGATAGTGCATACTCTATGTGTGTTTTATTATACATATACATATATATATATATACATATATATATATATATATATATATAAAAACACACGCACACATATACATATATGACTGTCAGACTCACCTTAAGGTAAGGTATGCTTTCTGCTATCTTATTTTCAGATTTAAGGATGAATCCATAATGCACTTTGGCAAAGCCATCACTTGGAGCAACAGCTAACACCTGGGAAGAGAAACAACAAAAGAGAAACAATATATTTTCACCGCTATAGTAGTAGAGAGTCTTTTACAGTAATCACACTTATTTATAAAATCTATAAAATCACATCAAAAACATTACCTCCTCATAGACCCGTTTGGCACCCACATTGTCACCAATCAGAAGATGAGCCACTCCTAGATCATTCTTCAGAGTGATGTCATCTGGGAAAATCTGCACAAGCCTTTCCAAGGTTGCTAAAGAGCCCTTTGTACGTCCTATTAAGAAGTAATCGTTTAGAATGAACCTGGAGATGTGCATGTGAGGATGTATCAGTGCACGCATATACTTACCAAGAAACTGCTGTCTGTCAGCACGTCTCTTTAACGTGACTTTGATAAGTTCTGCAGGAGCATCTGGGAGCTCTGCTGCCTCCCTATAAGTGTTTACAGCCTTCAGGAGCATCTCATTACTACGCAATTTCTCAGCCATATCATCCTCAGCCTGAAAAAACAAACAAAATAAAAACACCACAAATGATGCACTGATCAAAATCTTGTAATATATATATGTCATAATATGTCATAATATGATCAATGTGATTCTGCAGTGAGATACTGTCTCTTTTTATCCAAACCTTTTACCTGAGCTTTACCATAGCGACTCCTGGGACTCTGGGGATATTTCTGCACAAGAGCTTCAAAAGCACGCAGAGCTTCTTCAACTTTACCCTAAACATTCAAACCAAAAGCTTAAAACAAAACAAAACAAACACCAGCCCCCCCCCCTCCCTTATTTTAAGAAATTTGACTTGATTCTTATTCAAGAAACCCGAACAGTGCCTACTGTACCTTCTTACGGAGTTTTTCAGCTGCGTTGATTTCTGATTTTATTATTTTGTCGAATTTATTAAAGATGCTTGGCTTTTTCTTCTTAACTGCGAAACGTACACAAGCAGACACATGAACTTGACTAAAGTGGAACAGTGAAATTACTGAGCACAAAACAATTCTTCTTTTACTTTTTATACCAACCCTCTGTTTCTGGTGTAATCCCCGATTTCGGCTGATGTGCAGATGAAGACTCTGAAGTGGTTTGAGGTTTGGATGTTTCCGTCACAGTCTCTGAGGTCAAGTCACTTGCCACTGCGGGTAACTCTGTAGGTTCAGCCTCAAGCTTCTGTGGAACTTTAGTTTCAGGTGTATCATCCAGTGTAGATCCTAGAGATGATTAGAACAATGAATTTTTCATTTTATTTAAACACATAAATGAATACAACATTTTATTGAGAATTTAAATAAACCTGCCTTTATTCTCATCGGCTAGAATGTCCGCAACTAACATATTGGAAGATACAAAAATGAATAAATAATATATAAACATAATATACAGTATAATGGAAGATAAATGATGTTTTTCAATGCAACCTACACTCTTTTTCTAGCTGTTTATAGTACGACTCTTCACTTTGGTATCTTTCTGTTGCAGACAGCTCTTAAATTTAACAAAATATAAATAAAAAAAAAAAGGAAAAAGAAAGAAGCATGAATTAAACTGTGCATTTCGTTCCCATGATAGAAATGAAAGGATCTCAGGAAGACCAGCATGACAAAAACATTCATTTCAAATTACCTAACGTTTTCTCCGGTGAAGCCTCTACAACTAACTCTGAAACACACAACAACTGATTAACTAAAAAAATGGTGTAATGATCAAGAATACTTAATGCATCAATAATAATAACAATAATAATAATAATAATAATAATAATAATAATAATAATAATGAATGTACTAGTAAATTATTAAATACTAAGTAGAAAGCTGTTCTCGGGTACAACATGAAAACCACAGGAATCTCACCTCCAGTGCTGTCAATGCTTTCTTGTGAATCTGTGAGAAGACGGGAAGTGGAAGGTGAGAACTGCTAAAGATCAAGTTTCACTGATAAATAAGCTTTATAGAGTAAATATCATGATTATCATTTACTTCACGCTAGCGTCGGTATTTTGCCGTTTCCTTAGCTAGCCCGTTTCAATACTAACATGAAACTCGTCGGAAATCGTAACACAATACAATCGAGTGTATGAGCAGAAAATATTACTAACCAAAAGGTTGAAAAGATGCTGGTGCAATTACATTGTCTGCAAAGACACCAAGAAAAGTCAGAAACACTTTTTTTTCAGCTTATAAGTATTTTAAATAAATATTGCATCAATATAATAATAATAATACATATTTATAAAACTATTAATTCTGGTCCTTTCATTTGATAAGCAGTATTCCAAGAGTGCAGACTCAACAAATCTTATCACAGACTAAAGCTTCAAAACAGATATTACTCCATTTCTCTCCACAGAGTACACTCTGGTCCTTACTGAGTCCCTTTGCCAGCTTGAGACATCACAAACTGATCCAGGAGACATTTGCATGCTTTATGTTCCACCAACATCAGATTTAAAATCTCACTGGAGGGCTTAATGTTTCCATTGGCTCACAAACACAACCGACCCTCGAGACAAAAGAGTAACATGTATCTGAGGTCTTTTCTGTATTGTTTTCTGCCAGCTTTAGAAGATTTCGGCCCTGCAGTGAGAAGAGGCCAACCCTGTTAGAATCCTGAGGTATCTAGAGACGTACCAGCTCCCAGTTGGATTCCATTTCATGAGGATCTCGGACATTCAAAGAGGAGACACCAACTACATGTGGTCTCTATGTGGATCAATACACAATTGTCGAACTGTATATGACTGTAGAAAGGACATTATGCCTAATAACACTCGCTGGTGTTTATAGCTATTTATAAATCACACACTCCTGTGTCACCCAAATGAGTATGGTTCCTCTCAAGGTTTCTTCCTCTTCCATCTAAGGGAGTTTTTTCCTTACCACAGTCCCATCAGTCACCTCAGACTTGCTCATTGGGGATAAATACAAACATGTTTACATACAAGTCTAATATTAACTTTTTGTACTATATTTCTTATGTTCTATAAAGCTGCTTTGAGACAATGTCCATTGTTAAAAGTGCTATACAACTAAATTTTAATCGAGTTGAATTATTGGCATCCAGTCGGCGGAGGGAAATTAAGGGACATTGAGGGAAAATTTATTCCATTGCAGTTGATTTATGATGGAAGTGATACAAGACGGCCTGAAGCGTTGTGAAAGTGAAGCATGTGTCAAACAGCTTAATTAATCAATTTTAAATATGTTTGTGGGGCAAAAAACAACAACAACAGAAAATATCACTAACCAAATGGTTGAAACGATGCTGGTGCAACTCGGTGTATCTTGTCTGCAAAGACACCGAGAATAGTTAGAAATACATTTATAATTTTCACCTTATTATTATTTTATATAAATAAAGCTTATATTCAAAGGGATGCTAGGAACAGGAAGCATCTAGATTACCTGTTGTTTCCTGTTTAAGAGGTCCTCTGTTTGGTTTTGTGGAAGTGAAGTATAAATGACTTGTTTGTGACTTTGACTATGCTGAAAAGCACCAACTCTTACATCTTGACCAACCTCTACACATTGAACTAACTAAGAAAGTGTTAGGAATCGATATTCCTTAAACACACATTCATATTTCATTGTTAGATGTTTGTACATGTAAAACGATCATATACGTAACCTGTAACAACTATATTGTAATGTTTGGTATTAGGGATAATCCCAGTATTGTGTAGTTATGGGTTTTATGATGCTTTATACTGGTTGTGATCTTACCTGCTGTTTTGAAGGGCTCTTCCTTAGTTTCTGAATCACTTTGCCCCTTTAGTCCTGCATGATGTAGCAGAAAGAAGCAGAAACTAAACCTTAACTACATGTTACTTATTATATCACAGACAATCAATAAGCAAACAGAAAACTTTCCCATTTGGTGCTCATGAAGACAGTGGCAGCACGGGCCTGCTCGAGTGGAGGGTGGAGAAGGTGAGAAGAAAGGGGTCGGGTTCTACTAATGAATGTTCTGTGATGCAGTGAGTGGAGCAGTTGAGTGAATAAAAATGGGACAAAAGAAAGCCGAGAAAGAGAGGAGAGAGAGTAATAGCAAAAGTAACCATACAAAGAATAAAGCACCATTTGACTTGTTCCAAGCCCGTCTTCCTCATTATTTGCCCACATTTGGTAGTGTGTTGCAAAGACATTTTTAAGTTTTACACACATTTACACACACACATTTACACACACACACACACACACACAAAACCACCCACACCCAGACCCCCACACAGACTGATTAGGGTGCTACCTAATTACTTGGGTTTCCTTTTCTTAAAAAAGTCAACACCATTCCCCATACAGAAATGACACCAAACAAACAGATAAATAAATATACAAGTCTCAGTCTTATACAATTAAGCTGCTACGATACATTTTAATAGAGAACAGCGTTCACATGTAATAGGAACAACAATCAGACTTCTTTATTTCTGACCAAACACAATTTCATAAAATCACATTCTATATATAGACTTGTAATGAATAAATAAATATTGGATAGGTAAATATTCATGTATAAACACTATTGTTCATCTAAACATTGCTTATTTTAATTGGTGGTTCCATATTTCACATTAAAAAAACAAAACAAAAAAAAATCAACGATAATGTAGGTGTTTCGACCTAAATGATTATGTATTTTCCACCGTGCACCATGTCAACAAGGTTAGATTGTATCGTCTATTGATTTTATTTAATCGTTCATGTAATCATCTTTAATAGAGCGAGAGAATTCTGTTGATCAAGTGTAGAACCATAATGCTAATTTTGGCCTCCTTAATAGATATAAAGATGATAGAAAATACATAATAGAAAACGTGTCAGCTTTTAAAAATGAAAAAAAATAAAAATAAAATAAAAATGAGAGCACCAGTATGAGAACCAAAATAATATTAAAATACATTAAATAAACTGCTACATCTCTTTCCATTTTTAAATAATAGACAAAATAATATATATAACTTAAAAAGCTATTATATATGTATAATTTATTATAGGTAACAGAGCATTTGGCTAAAGTTTAAATAGGAACAAATCAAGAAAACAATTTTAAAAGCTAATATTAAAACCACAAAAGCAATCAAACAACATTAAATACTACTCTTTTTTTTTTTTTTTTTTTTTTAATTTTTAGCCTTTCTTTAAATAATATACATTACACTAAATAGAATGTACCCTTTCACTACAAACTCAATACATTCTATTAAGGTATCATCACAAATATGCACCAAAAAGTCGTCTAAACTCCAGAACCCAAACGTACTCCAGTACTCAAAAGTTCCTGTACTTCGGACGATCCAAAGCAGAATACGAGAACGTCAGCCTCCGAGAACCAAAACATGATCTCCACTACATCAGGTTGAAATGTGCAGTGTATTCAATCCAAAATAAACAAGAGGACTTCGACCATTCTAGACTTAGTTGACCTTGTCCTATCAGACACTTCTCATGTGTCGTTTGTTTTCACTGGGTTACACAAACCTTACACTGCATTTAACTGGTCGTTTTTTTGCTTTTCCAGATTGAAGATTTCAGGAGATCTTTGTTAGAGGCTTTTTTCTCCTCCTTCTCATCGTTAGTCTGACCAGACACTTCCTTCATTGATTCAGATTGTTTAAACTTCTCACTTTGGTTTTTTGCCTTTTCTTTGCCCTTGCCTTTCTCTGCTGCCTTTTCTTTTCCCACTTTATCCAGTGTTTCTGCCCCAGCCTTTTGTTTTGCTGCCTTTTCTTTTGCTAGCTTTTCCTTTTCTGCCTTCTCTCTCACTAGCTTTTCCTTTTCTGCCTTCTCTCTCGCTAGCTTTTCCTTTTCTGCCTTCTCTCTCACTAGCTTTTCCTTTTCTGCCTTCTCTCTCGCTAGCTTTTCCTTTTCTGCTTTCTCCTTTTCTGCCTTCTCTCTCGCTAGCCTCTCTTTTTCTGCTTTCTCCTTTTCTGCCTTCTCTCTCGCTAGCCTCTCTTTTTCTGCTTTCTCCTTTTCTGCCTTCTCTCTCGCTAGCCTCTCTTTTTCTGCTCTCTCCTTTTCAGCTTTTTCTTTCGCTAGCCTCTCTTTTTCTGCTCTCTCCTTTTCAGCTTTTTCTTTCGCTAGCCTCTCTTTTTCTGCTCTCTCCTTTTCAGCTTTTTCTTTCGCTAGCCTCTCTTTTTCTGCTCTCTCCTTTTCAGCTTTTTCTTTCGCTAGCCTCTCTTTTTCTGCTCTCTCCTTTTCAGCTTTTTCTTTCGCTAGCCTTTCTTTTTCTGCTCTCTCCTTTTCAGCTTTTTCTTTCGCTAGCCTTTCTTTTTCTGCTCTCTCTTTTTCAGCTTTTTCTTTCGCTAGCCTTTCTTTTTCTGCTCTCTCTTTTTCAGCTTTTTCTTTCGCTAGCCTTTCTTTTTCTGCTCTCTCTTTTTCTGCCTTTTCTTTCGCCAGCCTTTCTTTTTCTGCTCTCTCTTTTTCTGCCTTTTCTTTCGCTAGTCTTTCATTTTCTGCTCTCTCCTTTGCTAGCCTTTCTTGTTCTGCTTTCTCAGCCTTTTCTTTCGCTAGTCTTTCCTTTTCAGCCCTCTCTTTTTCTGCTTTTTCTTTTGCTAGCCTTTCTTGTTCTGCCTTTTCTTTAGCTAGTCGTTCCTTTTCTGCTCTCTCTTTTTCTGCTTTTTCTTTTTCTAGCCTTTCTTGTTCTGCCTTTTCTTTAGCTAGTCGTTCCTTTTCTGCCTTTTCTTTTGCTAGTCTTTCCTTTTCTGCTCTCTCTTTTTCTGCCTTTTCTTTGGCTAGTCGTTCCTTTTCTGCTCTCTCTTTTTCTGCCTTTTCTTTTGCTAGTCTTTCCTTTTCTACTTTCTCTTTTTCTGCCTTTTCTTTTGCTAGTCTTTCCTTTTCTGCTTTCTCTTTTTCTGCCTTTTCTTTTGCTAGTCTTTCCTTTTCTGCTTTCTCTTTTTCTGCCTTTTCTTTTGCTAGTCTTTCCTTTTCTGCTTTCTCTTTTTCTGCCTTTTCTTTTGCCAACCTTTCCTTCTCTGCTCTCTCTTTCTCTGCTTGCTCTTTAGCCAGTCTTTCTTTTTCTTGTCTCTCCTTCTCTGCTTTCTCCCTTGCTAGCTTGTCTTTTTCTGCTTGCTCTTTTCTTAGCCTTTCCTTTTCAGCTTCCTCCTGAGCCAGCCTTTCTTTTTCTGCTTTCTCTTTAATTAGCTTTTCCTTTTCTGCCTTCAGCTTAGCAAGCCTCTCTTGCTCAGCTCTCTCTTGAGCCGCCTTCTCTCTGGCTAATTGCTCTTCGTGCTTTTTTCTTGCTTTCTCTTGAAGCAGTTTAGCCTCCTCTTTGGCTTTTTTGGCAGCAAGGATGGCTTTTCTCTCTTCTTCCTCTTTGGCAAGAATGCTTCGGACCTCAGCCAGTGCTAGCTTAGCAATCTTTTTAGCCTCGATCTTCTCATGGATCATCCGAAGCTGCTCCTTCAGAGCTGCTTTCAGTTTGTGCCCAATTTGTCTGGTAGAAGGTTCTAGATAAGGATGACCAAAAGTCTTCAGTTTTGGGGCCACTTTCCATGCAAAAATCTAGTTCATGCTTGTGACAAGCTTGTACAATATAATAATGTTATTCTCCCTGTGCAATATTTAGTGACAATGTGCAAATTCAAATTTCCCCTTTTAATAGTTAAAATAACTTTAAATGCATGTTTTATATAGTTTTCAAACAGACATTTGTTTGCACCATATATGTATGGTTCAACAGTAACAGACGTGATGGTCCAACATGACCTGACGGACATCTGTAGGCAAAAGAAGCACTTTCACCGCATGGCCATAACAGTCTTAACCACTATAACCAAATGGGTACTGATACTACTTCATACAGTTCTGTGCTGGCATGGCCATATGAGCACAACTATGGTCTCTTTTTTATGCTGCTCAATCAAAACTAGAAGCTACTATAACAAATAGTGAGGCATTTAACAGTGATAATGTTAGAAGGTTGTGAAATATAAGACTGCTGTGAAGCTTTATAGTGTAGCACTGCAGAGATGAAAATAGTGTAAATTCTTCTGGCTCGGCTAAAACCACTGAATTTCACTTTTACATAAATCGATAAATATTGAATTAATATTTTAAAAGCTATATACACAGAATGTAATGCTGCAATACATGAACACGGTGATCAATAAATTGTGACCAGTTGGAAGGAGAACTTAAACACTGATCAGCCATAAAAATAACCACCTGCCTATTATTGTGTAGATCTCCCTTGTACCAACAAAAAAGCTCTAACCAGTTGAGTCATAAACTCAGGAAAACCTCTGGTGTGCTGTGGTATCTGGCACCAAGATGTTAGCAGCAGATCCTTCAAGTCCAGCAAGGTGGGGCCTCCATGGATCAGAAATGCTTTTCCAGCACATCCCACAGATGCTCCATGAGACTGACATCTGGGGAATTCGGAGACCAGGTCAACAATTGAACCATTTGTTAGGTTCCTCAAACTATTCTTAAACAATGTTTGCAGTGTGGCAGGGCACATTGTCCTATTGCAAGATGCCACTGCCAATAGGGACATTGCCTATTCCGGCTTGCCTTCTTTCCAAAGACTCACACACACAGACATCCGCATTATGCAAAAGCAAACATGATTCGTTAGACCAGGCCGCCTTTTTCCAATGCTCCATAGTCCAGTTCTGAGGCTCACATATCCACTATAAATCAATGGTGGACAGGGGTCTGCATAAGCCCTCTGACCAGTCTGCAGCTAAGAATCCATATATGCAGAAAGAAGTGATGTATTGCGTGTTCTGACACCATTCTTCATAGAAAAGCATTAACTTTTATCAGCAATTGGTACTGCAATATCTCTTTTGTGGGATCGAACCAGCTGAGCTTTCCTTCTCCTGATTTGAATCAATCAGCCTGGAGCACCCATGGCCCTGTTATCTGTACACTGGTTGGTTGGACCACTTTTGGTAGGTACTAACCACCACATACTGTGAACACCCCACAAGCCTTGTCATTTTGGGGATGCTCTGAGCCAGTTGTCTGGCTATCACAATTTGGCCTTTGCCAACATCACTCAGATCCTTATGATTGCCCATTTTTTACTGCTTTCAACAAACCAAACTTTAAGAACTGACTATTTAATTAGTGCCCAATATTTCTCATCCATTTACAGCAGCCACTGTAAAGAGATAATCAATGATATTCAATTGAATCTTCAATGTCTGGGTGAAAATTAAAAAAATTATGGATGATTGATGCTGGACTACATCCGATATCCAGCATATAGATAATCTGTTTTTTTCCCCTGTGAATCTGTCAAAGTAGAAATGAGTATTAATGGCCTAATTAATTGATACTAAAAACATCAGTTACAAATGTAACCAGGGATTGTGAGAATAACCAAGATACCTCTACAAGACCTGTGAAGGTGCAGATCCTTAAAGTCTTCTAAGTTGCAAAGTGGGGCCACTATGGATCGGACTTGTTTGCATTGGTTTGGGATCTAATGAAGGCCAATAAATAAAAACCTTGAACAGGTTGCTCAAAACTGAACAATATATTTTAATGTGGCATGGTACATTATCCTGCTGCAAAAGGCCCCTGCCATTAGGGAATATACAGTATGTACCCTGAAGGAGTGTACTTGGTCTGCAACAAAGTAGGTATCTAGTACATGACAAAGTAACATCCACATGAATACAAGGACCCAAAGTTTCCCAGCAGAACATTGCCCAGAGCATCACACTGTAGGGGCTGCACTCTGACCTGTCATGGGCTGGGGACACAAACCCAGTCTAGTGCAATTCACTGTCTGTTCTGACACCTTTTTAATCAATCATTGTATCAAAGGTAAACCTTTTCAGGAGTTAGTGATACAGTAGCTCTTCTGTGAGATTGACCCAGACATGCAAGCCTTCTCTCTCCACACACATCAGTGAGCCTTGGGAAACCAACTCTGGTTCACTGGTTGTTCTCCCTTGGACCACTTTCGGTAGGTACTATCCACTGTAGTCTGGGAACACCCTGATGGTTTTTTTTTTCTTTAGAGGTTTTACCCCATTACCTTGCCATCATAACTTCTCTTAGATGTTTCTGCTTAACTTTCTCATGATTCCAACACATCAACCTCAAGAACTGAGTGTTCACTTGCTGCCAAATGTATCCCGCTCCTTGTCAGGTGCCAGTGTAATGAGATAATCAACGTTATTCACCTGTCAGTGGATTTGATGTTATTGCTGATCAGTGTACATCAAGCCACCTGCACAGCTTTGTCACTCTAAATAAAGTAAGCAGCTAATGACAAAAAAAAATGGCCATGAACAAAGCTTTCTATGGCTCATGGTAGTAATTTAACCAGATGAGGTTTCAAGATGTTTAAATCGATACCCAGAAATGTTTTTACAAGGTAAACTGCAGTCAGGGAAGAATAAATATTGCACAAGCCTAGTTCATAAGCATTCACAGTTAGTGTGCACATCAAGCTTTTGCAGTCACTAGTACTCTGGGAGACGATTCACATTCACAGCCCTCGGTTATCATTAATAACCTCCAAAGTTCCAAGACATTAAGCGACAGTGTTAAGCCACTCACATCTTTGTATTATTTATTTGTTCAGACACGCATCATCTCTTTGTTTAATCCTATGCCAACTTCATTAATATGTACAAAAATCACGTTAGTAAATTGGATCACCACAAATAATCCAATTCCTGAAAATCATCTTCCTTTAGAATCCAGTTCTAATACAGAAACAGGGTTGAACTTTACCTTCTGTAGGAAGATACGTCTTCAGGAACATATTAATCATCTTTACAACTTACAGTTCAATACACAACCATAACAACAAACCAAAATAAAAATCAGCACAACCCATGCCAAGTACCTTTAATTTTCTTAAGAATCTCTTCTCTCTCATCTGTAGTGATAGTGAAACAGTAACGTCAGTAACATCAACACGTTTCATGTCACAAGTTTGAACTTTATTTGACATGAACATTTAGCAGTTTACCGGCAAAGAAAATCCCGTTTGAATACTGGATCAATGATAAAAACAAGTTTACAACATGGATAAAACTGAGGCTATGGATGTCAGTAACGAAAATTTCAAAACAGGCCAAAATCAAGAGTAGGTTTCAATAGCTTAAGGATGGGATTGGCAAAGTCCAAGGCTACACCATCTATTTCAAATGTTGTCTACAGAAGTCGCAAAATAATTTCATTATTCACATGCAAAGTATGACTAGGATGTGGTAGCTCAGTGGTTAAGGTGTTGGGCTACTGATCAGAAGGTCATGGGTTCGAACCCCAGGTCCACCAAGCTGCCACTGCTGGGCCCCTGAGCAAGGCCCTTAACCTTCAGTTGACCTGGATAAGGGTGTCTAATAAATGGCGTAAATGTATAACCACCAAGAATATGGCTTAAAACATAGTCTGGGACTTCCAAGTTTGTTTTTTTTTAGGAATTATCTAAATTCCTTTACCAATTTAAGGGAGTTTTTCCTTGCCACTGCTGTCTGAGTCACCTCAGACTTGCTCATAGGGGGATAAATACATACAGATTGTGAACTATATATATCTAATAACAATCTTGAATTTTTTATTCTGTTAATTCTTTTTCTTTTATTATTCGTTATTTCTTTTATTATTCCTTATGTTTACCTTCTGCTCTATGTTTATGTTCTGTAAAGCTGCTTTGAGACAATGTCTATTGTAAAAAGCGCTATACAAATAAACTAACTTGAATTGAATCTAGGAATTACTTCAAGGCCGCACAACTGTTCGACGATCTCTTAGATGAAGGATCAAATCTACGCTCAACAACTAAAAATGCTGAAAAGAGCTTTTATGTAAAACCACTTAAGGTAGTTCCTTTTTCATGTGTGTCCCTAATAGAGGATCAAATGGGGAAGAGGATTAAAGTTACAATAAGATTTTGGAAAACTATACAAAACACAGTGTGGCCTGTGGGAGAAAATCTAATGTGTACTTAGAAATGATCTGAATGGCTTTGTATTATCATATGCAGGTGATTACACACAAGTCATAAGAACCTTTTTTTCTTCTAAACTATGATAAATGTACATCAATGTACATCATTCTTCAAAAAAAAATCCTTCATGATGCAATGTACATCATTCTTTCAAAAAAGATATTCCGTCATAATGATGGTGGTTCAGCATAACAGAAACTAGAAGTTTATTAAGACTGGGCTCTAAAATTTAAACTTGTCGCTTGTCTACAGGTTTTAAACAATTCCTAGAATATATCGACCTGAAAAGAGTGATGATCAACTACATCCGGTTAAACTAAAATATTCCGATGCATTCACTTGTGGAAGGATGCTTGAGATGAAAACATGACATACAAATGAGAAAAATTCTCCATTAAGTTGCCGGTATATATTTAAGATGTGCACTATAACATATACAGTATCATAACATGTATACATGCATGCGATATAAAGTTTAAACAGACATTATTGTCTCATTAGAACTAAGATGAGGCAATAATCCAACTTAAATGACCCAGCAAAGCTTTTACACACTACATGTTACAACCCTTGACTTTAGGATGTAGAAAGCTGACTGTATGATTGGCTGGCACCAAGGCAAGAAGACACAATGCAGTGTGGTCCACCAAGCCAAGCACAGTTAACATTAGCATTAGAGACAACAAAAATGGAATTAACATGCACATTTAAAGACATTGTCATTTTAACGAAAATCGACATGGCTACGTATCAAAATAAAGGATCACAAATTATGGTAACTTTGAACAATCACTATTATTCAAGTGAACACAACTAGCAATTTCAACAACAGAACACCTCCTACTGTACAAGCCAACCTGAGCGTGCGCATACACACACACACACACACACACACACACGTCACATCCAAAATCTCAATGAAGCTTGAAGCTTTCGAATAAAGAGCCAGAAGAACCAAACAAGCTGCGTTTCTTAAATACCTTTGCTTGCGTTCTTTATTTTAGTGGTCGGAGAAATGCTCTCTGATTCAGAAGATAAAACAGTGTTAATAGATATGTGAATATCTGCTTAAACAATAGAAAGCAAAGTAAAGCAACTCTAACTTTTTACACAAACACTGACAAACTAACATTAGCCTTTCTTGTCAGACAGGAAACCACAGCATGCAACCTGTTGGGCTATGTGAAACCACTCATGCACAACACTTGACACTGGAGAGCGGTCAAAGCCATTTCCAAGTTTTAAAAACAACTTCTGGATTTAAGAAAACTCGATACTTCATGCAAAAGCAGGCACAATATATTTTTCTACAAAACACCTGTTCCTTATGGATAGATGCACTGAGAAAACTGTTTTTGATGATTCATTATTCAGTCCCTCGAGGACTGAACACACACACACACACACACAATAATCGCAAGATACAAGAGAGTGGACAAGCTGCTTTCCTCAAATACCTCTGCTTGCTCTCTTAGCTTTCTTGGTCACAGGTGATTCCTCTGATTCATAAAGGAAAAAAATGTTAATAGACATGTGCATAACAGAAAAAGGTAAACCTTCAGCCTCACACACACACACACACACACTCTTGCGCGCACACACACACTCTTGCGCGCACACACACACTCTTGCGCGCACACACACACACACACTCTTGCGCGCACACACACACTCTTGCGCGCACACACACACACTCTTGCGCGCACACACACACACTCTTGCGCGCACACACACACACTCTTGCGCGCGCACACACACACTCTTGCGCGCACACACACACACTCTTGCGCGCGCACACACACACTCTTGCGCGCGCACACACACACACTCTGGCGCGCGCACACACACACACTCTTGCGCGCACACACACACACACTCTTGCGCGCACACACACACACACTCTTGCGCGCACACACACACACACTCTTGCGCGCACACACACACACTCTTGCGCGCACACACACACACTCTTGCGCGCACACACACACACTCTTGCGCGCACACACACACACTCTTGCGCGCACACACACACACTTGCGCGCACACACTCAGAATTAATCCTCCTTAAAGAAAAAAGTTATAAAAATTTGATGCACATGCAAATATTAATTCACTATATTTTTTCTCTCTGTATGCCCCATACTATAGTCTTAAGACCTAGCGGTGACTACAGCATTAAACACACACTACGAACAAAACCAAACAACAAAAAAACAAGCTCTCTCTCTTTCTCTCAATCAGGAACAGTTCATGCAATATCATCCTCAAACTGCCTTAATTCACCAACACACAGTCTTTAACCATTTCAGACTAAGAAGGCAAGCAGATCTGTGCATTCCTTTATAAAACGAGCGCAATACGTTCTCTAGACTTCTTTCAGTCAGGCTACAGTAGGACAGCTCAAGTTGCAGGACCAGGTTCCCTCTAACTTCATAACATACCAGTGACCCTCTCTTCCTCCTCCTCCTTCATAACACTCTCTCCATCGCCTCCACCCTCACATGGCATCAGCACATCACACAGAAATGCCAGGAAGCTTTTTAGCAATTCAGAACTGCCATCTGCTAAAGCATCAGCACTCTCTGTGTGCACAGAGACAAGGCCCTTGCAAAAGCCAGGCAAGCCTATAGAGCAGGAAGAGCACAAGTTTGAAGAGTGAAGAATGGGACAAACATAAATTCAATATCAACACAAAATAATCCACACTTCGCGCTTTCTTTTCATTTCTGCACACCTTTATTTTAGACTGAAAGGTTACATTGCACTAACTGGACTTTATTCAAAATAAGAAGTTACACTGCCACCAATCCATCCATCTAGACAGACAGACAGACAGACAGACAGACAAGATAGATAGTTCGTTATAAACAGACCTTATTCTTTATTTTATGTGTTTTGAAGTTTCTGATATTAATATTGTTTGTAATTTGACATTAATTTGGTACACTCTCTGGTCTGTCTGCTTTCCTTGTGTGGGGCTAAAGCCAAGTGTCACATTATAGCGCCACTGAATATGAGCTCTATTAGAAAACCACACTGTAAAGGATGTCAGCTTGTGGACTGCGAGCTGACTCTGTGAAGCCTTTCAGCAGATCGTACAGAGCGCTGCGAATATGCCACAGCAGAATCGATTGCTGTATTATTCTTGCTACATTCAGCTACTCCGATGTTCTGAAATGAATGTCGATTATTTGCTAGAAGGCAGCTTTCAAAAAAATATATTTATAGCCCTGAACCCTATAGCCATAATCACAAAGATTAACGGTCATCACCGTTCGGTCGAGATATTTTATGCGAACTAAATATCCCAGATATATTGAATAATAGTCAAAGTAGATCGTAGAAACAAACTAACCAAAAACTGTTTAAATGAGAGCTTCATTTACATTCATTTGCTTTCTACTGCCAGCAGAGATGTAATGGTGTTTTTAAATATCCGAGCTGGTGTTCACACTGGGCGTGTTTACAGAGTGTTACTGTTCACTGTGCCAGCTGCAGCATTGGTCTGGTTGCAGACTCACTTGATGCTATTCTCTAAGCAGTGAACACACACACACACACACACACACACCGTGAACACACACCCGGAGCAGTGGGCAGCCATTTATGCTGCTGCGCATGAGGAGCAGTTGCTCAAGGGCACCTCAGTCGTGGTATTGCCAACCTGAGACTCGAACCCACAACCTGCAGTGCCAAGTAGGAGCTACGTTCAAGTTCACAGGAATAGCTGCATGGCTTAAGTACAACCAAACTCAAACCACCTCCTCCGGGCAGTCTCAAAATCGGAAACTGTGGTGCACTTCCTGGCCCTTGTAGCAGCTTTCACATTAACGATGCTGTGTTTCAGACTAAACTGCCAGGGTGAAATCACCAAATAACAGGAACAAAATAATAATAATAATAATAATAATAATAATAATAATTGTGACTTTCTACTGGCAACAATTAATTAGTGTGTAACAAAGGTTTTCTATCAGAGTGTTAATTAAGGTTACATTTTTGTGTTGTTCTAGCTTATTACAAACCTGAACTAACTACCAGTATTGTTCATATGCTTTATTTATAGCCTGGTACTAAATACTGTCAAATAGACTGATTTCTATCATTTGCTTATGATGTAATAAAATGAAAAGATTATAATAATTATAGGCGAGAAAGTAAGGTCCTTGGTCAGTCTTAGAGGAAATGCAAGCGCACACACAGACACACAGACACAGACACACAGACACAGACACACAGACACAGACACACAGACACAGACACACAGACACAGACACACAGACACAGACACACAGACACAGACACACAGACACAGACACACAGACACACAGACACACAGACACAGACACACAGACACAGACACACAGACACACACAGATACCAAACTTACCCAACAGAACTTTGGCATCTTCTACATCAAAGTCACCATCACCATCAGCATCATACACTTTTCCAAGTGTTCCTGCAATGAAAGAACAGGGTTTTCTCTTTTAATTATTCAGACCCCAGAACAAAAATTGAACAAAACATCAATGCATTCTTATTGGAAAATGATTGAAGATTCTGTGGTCATTTCAGTCTGTTTGTGATATAAAAACCACAGGGTATGTCTAGGGGAGCGGTGTAGAATAACCTACCAATAATTTGACACAGATTTTATTCACTTTAACATGCATTTGCATTAACCGTTGATCAAATAGGTTTTAAAGAGAGTACGTCTGTTCCTAGCAAAGTAGCACAGAGCAAACCACAGAGAAGTTTTTGCAGTGACACAAGAGAGGAAATGTTAGACATACCTACAACGTTGTTGTACTCAACTAGGTCAAACCAGACAACAGCCACAGACATCCAGGCCCCCAGCAGAGCCAACACTATGAGCCAGGTGAAGACTGAGTGTCCCTCGGATTTCTTGGAGCTCTTACTGACAGCAGGTACTGGCTGGGGCTCTGTGAACACAGACAGGTACGATGACAGACGGGTTCCAGACACTGATGCAGTCTTTTGTGTTCAGATCCTCAAAAGGCACGAGTTACAAGTTAAATAAAACATTACTGTGCATGCTGTTGTGTATGCCGTGTATACGTGGTATGGCCGCACGGTTGTTGTTTTGTTTTCCTTTATTTAAGGGTTAAAAAGTATTCGTTTATTAAAGAAATGAGAATGTGCATTAATATAAATCTTGCACTGTACCTTGCACTTTTGTTATGGGCTTTTGTTGTACTGTTAGAGAAAACTAAAACCAACACCTTCTGGACAATCCGAATAAAAAAATAGTAATCTAGTTCAGTGGATATTTCTGCACCTTTCTATTAGTGAACACCGGACTGTGTACCTGCCTGTTTACCTGACGTTCACTTGTACATCGACTCGCAGCAGCACAGTGACCAGAGATCGTTCTTTTTTAGTGAGTGAGCCAGACTTCTGGTGAAATGAGTGACAGCGACCGCTGGTGAATAGACGTCGGCGTGTCTAAGTCCAGTTGAGAAAAGCTGGTAAAAATATGGCGTGATTTGGTGCAGCGACTACAGTAGACATGTAGACAATAGAGCGCAAATAATCTTCTTTCCTCTCGTATGACATAATGCCTATATACAATAAGGGATTTTATATATACAAAGGCTCTGATGTGCCATACAATGACGTACGTTATTACACTGCCAACCGGTAGTACGAACACCTACAGGTGACCTCGTAGCATATCAACCGACAGCTATTTTTTTTTTAAATTATTAAATAAATAAATAAATAAATAAACAAATAAATAAATAAAACTGCCGCTGTACGTGTGAACGTAGAATTACCTCCTCATAAAGTCTGAACACCTGTACAAAAGTCTTGCGCTTAATTGTGTTTAAAAGAATGGAGAAGGAGAAGAAGCAGCAGCAGAAACAGAGAGATTCTATTTATTTCTGAGATCCAAATAGATAACTACTTTGAGAGGCATTTCACAACCACAGTAATGAAAGGAACTGCAGATTGACACTTGCATAGCTCACGAATCAGCATTTCCTGGGTGCTTTGCACTACTTATAATACTGCATCGGAGCAATTTCGTGGCTGCGTGTAGATTGAAGGATTAGATTAAAATCGTCGCTCGGAAGCCCTTGATAAAAGACGCGGAAAAAGAGTCGTACTTTATCGTTACGGCATTTCGAGGTAGTGCCTAAAGGTACTGAAAAGGCAGACGGAACCTAGGCTAAAGAATAACAAAACAAACCCCAGGATCATGTATCACAGGAGAGCTTTGTATTCTGCTGACAAGGTCACCTACTCAATTGCTCAAACAATGTCTAGGCTCCACGAGCTTAACAATACAAGAACTACAACACAATGTAGGTGTCCTAAATAAATTCTGAAGAGAGATGCTTCTTGTGATTAGACACGCAGTGATCCATTTCCTCTCTCTATTCAAGCTTTTATTAAAAGCACACACAGATCTGATCTCCATATCCTTGCAGTACGCAAGCTTGTGCTATGTTATGCAGAATATCACAGGCATGATGGCTGTTTGCTTTAGTACGGTGTGTGTCCTGTGTCCATGTCGTTTCACTCACCGTAGCCGCATGTCAGTGAATCGGATCCACATTTGATACGCCGTATCAGATCAGTTCATTGCTAGTTAGGCCCAAACAAGGATGAACATGCTTCAATACTAACTACATGCCGTCTCTTTATAAATAAACTGTACGTGTGTGACAAGAGACAACTGACAAACAGAATATGAAATAAACTCAGAGGTTGCATTGTCAGAGAACTGAGCATGACGTCTTGCTGACATGCTTTCGTTAGACACAAAGCCAGACAATTTAACTAATAAACACTACAAAAACACACACAAAACACTGACAGCCACCACAAGTAGCAAGTGAGGGTTGCGGCACAGACGTAAGGTTTGTCTAAAAGGTGCTCATGCACGCCTGACCAGACCGTTTCTTCTCTCGCATTCCCTCGAAGAACAATCTACCTTCCATGTTTGCCATTTTGGTTCCATCCACTTCTGTTTCTCCCATCCTAACCCCCACTAAGTGCTTCAGAAGAAACCTGCAAGGGAAAAATAAAGTCGCTGTTTTTCTCGCTCATACAAAGCAGCAGAAGCAGCAGCAGCAACGTTCGCTGGCTCAGCTGGAACCCGATCCACGCTCGGCCTGTTGGGTATTTTTAGTGCTGCTGTCACCACATTTTGCTCTTCTGGGCCTCATATGGAAACGGCGGACTGTGGAAGTGTCTCGTACGCATGCTCAGACTCACACGGGGTGTGCTGGGTGCCACTTAACACACAGATGTGATTCATTTGGGATTCTGTTGCACATTTACACACTGAGATGGAAAAATGACTTTCATTCATACAACCAGGGGCAACTTAAAGCAGATCACAAAGGTTGTCTCAAGTTTGTATAGCCCTTGCTGAAGATTTGAATGTGCTCATGTCTATATAGTTTTCAACTTAACCTTAACACATTGGAACTATTAAACCATGATTCCCAAAGTGGAGTGATTTATTTGCTGGAATTGGAAACCGCCACAAAGTGATTACATTTATATAATGTAAAAGCTTATAATTCTCTGACTTATTGACTGCTCACTGGCCTGTAAAATAATGTAAACTTGGACATAATGTCTTCTATTTGTAGAAATTTACGGAACAGGAAAGCTCTAAGGATCATGTAGAATTAAATAAATCTCTGTATACTTTGTGTAGAGGGTTTGTGAAATGTCTTTTAGAAGCTCCAAAAGCTTTCAGGAGCTCTGTGATAAAATCTAAATGGACGAAGTACATGTAGGCAAGACAATGATTTAATAGAAACAATAAAAAAAAAATAAAAAAAGTTTATTCAATGTTGTGACCCCATAGAAACGCTGTGGCAGGACCTTAAACACGGGGCTCATTCTTAAAGGCCGTTTAATGTGGCTAAATTAAAGCAATTCTGTAAAGAAGAATGTTACAAAATTCCTCCACAATGATATGAAAGACTGACCTACAGTTGGCAGAAGCATTTGGTTGGAGTTGGTATCATACAGTAATCTACTATTTAAAGACTTGTGATTGTGAACAGAAATATACAAGCTCCTGTATACTACAAGATTCAAACCCGTCATCAGCAGTAAGACTCAGAAAGTCAGACTGGAAATCACAGAATAAAGAGAAGAGCCACAAAGGTTACAGAACCAAGATGAACCACCGTGATGGTATGGCCAAAGCGTGGAGAAAGAAAGGATCTGCTCATCGTGCTTGACCGATAATCTTGCACGGCTGCTTCCGTGTTACAGGCTGAGTTTTATTGATGAAATTATATATATACACACACATCTTATATGATAAAACTCCATCTATAGAAATGCAGCCAATCGCC